>NW_026592666.1:285335-304579 GCF_907164565.1 Psammomys obesus
AAAAAAAAAAAAAAAAAAAAAAAAAAAAAAAAAAAAAAAAAAAATAAGAAACAAAAGAAAATAATTCAGTCAATTTCTCAGGAAGATTTAATGTAGTTCTTTTGGAAACCTGACAAATATATTCATGTAAATGTTATAAAGAGTAAGCCTAAACTTTAAGTATTCTGACTCCGTGTATCATCACGTTTACTTACTCATGCACACGCTCATTTCATGATGAGAAATTCTAAAGTGTTGTACAGCAAAGAAGGTTTCTACAGAGAGACAACATTATTCTGTTTGGATCTTCAACTTCAAAACCTGTGATAAATACAGCTCAACTCTTTAATGACATACTCAGCCTTAGGTATTTCTTTACAGTGGTGGGAGTACATCCTACTTCAGATAGAATCTATAAGTGATAATCAGTTAGCTAGAACTGGATAACTTGATATATGGATATCATATTTGCTAAACTCATGAATACTCTTTAAGTATGCTTTATTGACAAATAAAAACATAGTATATGAACAGACATATGTAATTTATTATTTTCTAGTGGGTCAGAACTACGTTTGTAGTCAACGAGAATTCAGAAAGAACTAGAAACGGTGAATTTATTCAGCAGAAAGTCCAGGAGGCTGAAACATTCTAGGCCTACAGATGGAAGCTGGAAGCTGAAGCCTTAAAGGTCCAGGCTTGCAGAAAATTAGATTGTATGTAAGCAAAACATTAACAGGCCTAGCCCTAGGGATAATTAGAGAGAAAAACACTGGTCTCATCCCAAGCCATGTATTGTAAAGCTTCCTACAAGATAGACAGTCTCAGAGAACTCTTATGTCTGAGAGTATCTAGCTATATCTCAATAACAAGGTAACAATATGCCGCACTTGGTTCAAACATTGTTTTTTGGTAATTTCATTGCTTTTCTCAGATAATGCAACTGTGGAGGGTTAGAAATTAGACCACTGTCTAGCCTGCAAATAATTGGTATTCCTCATGTGATATTTTATAATTTTTATTTTTATTTTTCTAGTTCCAACAGTTTGCTGTGATAACATACCCTGACAGAAAGCAAGGTAAGGGAGATACGGCTTCTTTTAGCTCACAATTCCAGGCAACAGTCTATCAGAGGGAAGTCAAGGAAACAGGAAAATACGTAAATCAGGTCGTTACATCACACCCACAGCAAAGACCAGACATAAATCGATGCATGTCTGCTGCTTGCATACCAGTTGGTGCTCACCTCAATTTCTCCATCTCAATTTCTAGTTAGTTTGGGATACCCAACTGGAGAAATAGTGCAATTTAATTAGGACAATTCTCCAGTCATTGCCATAAGCCAATAGAGTGAATATAGTCTCTCAGAAACTCTTTTTTCAGGTAATTCCAGGACAAGATTTAAAAGTTAAACATCATATCCATCAAGAAATTCCCATTATCAAACCAGAAGATATGATATGTGTCTGGAGAATTTTATTCAAAAGAGCACATGTTATACGACAATTTTATTTCAGATTTATATGTATGTATGTATGTATATATATATATATATATACACTCTTATTTACAAAGAAAACTTTTATTAGGTTAGATTAGTCTGTCTTCTATTTAAATCTTAGTCTCTTCAATATCATAATCCTTTTAAACCATATCACTTGTACCAATTTTTTTATTTTTATTTTTTTTAATATTAGTTACTGTTTGTTAACTTTGTATTCCTGCTGCATCCCACTCCCTCTTTTCCTCCCAATCCCACCCACCCTCCCTCATCTCCTCACTGCCCCTTTCCAAGTCCACTGATAGGGAAGAACCTCATCCCCTTCCATCTGATACTGGTTTATTAGGTGTCCTCAGGACTGGCTGCAAAGTCCTCCTCTGTGGCCTAGCAAGGCTGCTCTTCCCTAAAGCGGGGGAGAGGTCAAAGAGCTTGCCATCAAGTTCATGTCAGAAACAGTCCCTGTTCTCCTTATTAGGGTACCCATTTGGATACTGAGCTACCAGGGGCTACATTTGAGCAGAGGCTCTAGGTTGTATCCATATATGGTCCTTGTTTGAAGAAACAGTCTCATAAAAAAGCCCTGTGCCCAGATATATTTGGTCCTTGTGGAACTCCTGTCCTCTCCAGGTAATATTAACGCCCCCTCCCTTTTTTTTTTTCTGCACTCTGCCAAAGGTTTGGTTATGAGTCTTAATATCTGCTTTGATACACTGCTAGGTAGAGTCTTTCAGAGGCCTATTACTTGTTTGCTCCTACATCCAATGACCATCCCATTTGTCTTTCTAAGTGAGGATTGATCATTGTACCCATGCATCTTCTTTCTTGTTTATCTTCTTTAGGTGTATAGATTTCAGTAGGATTATCATATCTTCTAAGTCTATATAAGTGAGTATATACAATGTGTGTCTTTCTGCTTTTGGGATACCTCATTTAGAATGATCGTTTCTAGGTCCCACCATTTGCCTGCAAAATTCATGATTTCCTTGTTTTTAATTGCAGAATAATATTCCACTGTGTAAAAGTAACACAATTTCTGTATCCATTCCTCAACTGAGGGACATATAGGTTGCTGGTGGGAATGCAAACTTGTACAACCACTTTAGAAATCAATCTGGCTCTTTCTCAGACAATAAGGAATAGTGCTTCCTCAAGATCCAGTTATATCACTTCTAGGCATATATCCAAAAGAGGCTCAAGTACACAATAAGGACATTTGCTCAGCCATGTTTGTAGTAGCTTTAGTCATAATAGCCAGAACCTGGAAACAAAACAGATGTCCCTCAGTTGAGGAATGGATACTTGAACCAATTTTATTTTATTTTTTAATTTTATTTTTTTCTTATCGGTTATATTTTATTAACTCTGTATCCCAGCCGTGTCCCAATCCCTCATTCCCTACCAGTCCCTCCCTCCCTCCCTCATCTCCACCGTGCCCCTTTCCAAGTCCACTGATAGGGGGGACCTCCTCCCCTTACATCTGATCCTGTTTTATCAGGTATCTTCAGGACTGGCTGCAAAGCTCTCCTCTGTGGTCTAACAGGACTTCTCCTCCCTTGGGGGGTGGGGAGGCCAAAGAGCCAGTCATTAAGTTCCTGTTAGAAATAGTCCTTGTTCCCCTCACTATGGGAAACCAAATGGTTACTGAGCTACCACAGGCTACATCTGAGCAGAGGTTCTAGGTTACATTCATACATGGTCCTTGGATGCATGTCAGTCTCAGAAAAGACCCTGTGCCCAGATATATTTGGTCCTTGTGGAGCTCCTATCCTTTCCCCATCATGCTAACCCCCCTTCTTTCTTATGATTCCCCGTACTCTGCCAAAGGTTTGGTCATGAGTCTTTGCTTTGAAAACACTGCTAGTTAGAGTCTTTCAAATGCTCTCAGTAGACTCCTGTCATATGTTCAATGCGCATCCCATCTCTCTTCTGAATGAGGATTAATAATCTTACCCCATGTCCGCTCTCTTGATTATCTTTTTTAGGTGTATAGATTTCATTATGTTTATCATATCTTATAGGTCTATATAAGTGAGTATATACCGTGTTTGTCTTTCTCCTTCTGGGATATTTCCCTCAGGATGATCTTTTCTAGGTCCCACCATTTGCCTGCAAATTTCACGATTTCCTCCTTTTTGATTGCTGAGTAGTATTCCATTGTGTAAAAATACCACAATTTCTGTACCCATTCCTCCGTTGATGGACATCTGGGTTGTTTCCAGGATCTGGCTATTACAAATAAAGCTGCTATAAACATGGTTGAGCAAATATCTCTTTTGGGTACTTGAGCAAAGTTTGGGTATATACCTAGCAGTGGTATAGCTGGGTCTTGAGGAGGCACTATTCATAATTGTCTTAGAAAGCGCCAGATAGATTTCCAGAGTGGTTGAACCAGTTTACATTCCCACCAGCAGTGGAGGAGGGTTCCCCTTTCTCCACAACCTCTCCAGCATGTGTTGTCCCTTGAGTTTTTCATTTTGGCCATTCTTATGGGTGTAAGGTGATATCTCAGGGTCGTTTTGATTTGCATTTCCCTGATGGCAAATGAGGATGAGCATTTCTTTAAGTGTTTCTCTGCCATTCGATATTCCTCTGTCAAGAATTCTCTGTTTAGCTCTGTTCCCCATTTTTTAATTGGATTACTTGGTTGCTGCTTTTCAGCTTCTTTAGTTCTTTGTATATACTCGATATTAGTCCTCTGTCAGATAAAGGGTTAGTGAAGATTCTTTCCCAATCTGTAGGCAGGCGTTTTGTTTTGATGACAGTGTCCTTTGCTTTACAGAAGCTTTTCAGTCTCATGAGGTCCCATTTATTGTTTGTTGCTCTTAGAGCCTGCGCTGTTGGTGTTCTGTTCAGGAAGTTGTCTCCTGTGCCAATGAGTTCTAGGCTGTTCCCCACTTTTTCTTCTAACAGATTTAGAGTATCTGGTTTTATGTTGAGGTCTTTGATCCACTTGGACATTAGTTTTGTGCAGGGAGATAAATAAAGATCTATTTTCATTTTTCTGCATGTGGACAACCAGTTGGACTAGCACCATTTGTTGAAGATGCTATCTTTTTTCCACTGAATGGTTTTGGCTTCTTTGTCAAAAATCGAGTATTCATAGGTGTATGGGTTTATTTCTGGGTCTTCTATGTGGTTCCATTGATCCTCCTTTCTGTTTTTATGCCAATACCATGCAGTTTTTATTACTATTGCTCTGTAGTACAGCTTGAGATCGGGGATGGAGATACCTCCAGATGATCTGTTGTTGTACAGGATTGTTTTGGAGATTCTGGGTTTTTTGTTTCTCCATATGAAGCTGAGAATCTTTTTTTCAAGGTCTGTAAAGAATTGAGTTGGTATTTTGATGGGAATTGCATTGAATCTGTAGATTGCTTTTGGCAGGATGGCCATTTTCACAATGTTAATCCTACCAATCCATGAGCACGGGAGATCTTTCCATCTTCTGAGATTTTCTTCAATTTCTTTCTTCAAAGACTTGAAGTTTTTCTCAAACTGGTCTTTCACTTGCTTGGTTAGTGTCACCCCAAAGTACTTTATGTTATTAGTGGCTATTGTGAAGGGTGTTGTTTCTCTAATTTCTTTCTCGGCCCTTTTGTCTTTGGTATACAGGAGGGCTTCTGATTTTTTTGAGTTGATTTTGTATCCTGCCACTTTGCTGAAGGTGTTTATCAACTGGAGGAGTTCTCTGGTTGAATTTTTGGGTTCGCTCATATATACTATCATATCATCTGCGAATAGTGACACTTTGACCTCTTCCTTTTCGATTTGTATCCCCTTGATCTCCTATAGTTGTCTTATTGCTCTGGCTAGGACTTCAAGTACTATGTTGAAGAGGTAGGGAGAGAGTGGGCAGCCTTGTCTTGTCCCTGATTTCAGTGGGATTGATTTAAGCTTCTCTCCATTGAGTTTGATGTTGGCTATAGGCTTGCTGTATATTGCCTTTACTATCTTTAGGTATGTGCCTTGTATCCCTGATCTCTCCAAGACTTTAAACATGAATGGGTGTTGGACTTTGTCAAATGCTTTTTCAGCATCTAAGGAGATGATCATGTGGTTTTTCTCCTTCAGTTTGTTTATGTGGTGGATTACATTGATGGATTTCCCTATGTTTAACCACCCTTGCATGCCTGGGATGAAGCCTACTTGGTCATGGTGGGTGATATCTTTGATGTGTTCTTGGATTCGGTTTGCAAGTATTTTATTGAGTATTTTTGCGTCAATGTTCATAAGAGAGATAGGTCTGAAATTCTCCTTTTTTGTTGGGTCTTTGTGTGGTTTAGGTATCAGCGTGACTGTTGCTTCATAGAATGAGTTTGGTAATGTACCTTCTGTTTCTATTTTGTGGAATAGTTTAAGGAGAATTGGTGTTAGCACTTCTTTGAAGGTCTGGTAGAATTCCGCGCTGAAACCATCTGGCCCAGGGCTTTTTTTGGAGGGGAGATTGTGAATGACTGCTTCAATTTCCTTGGGGGGATATAGGGCTGTTCAGTCTTTCTACCTGATCTTGACTTAATGTTGGAAGATGGAATCTACCAAGAAAATTGTCCATTTCATTTAGATTTTCAAATTTTGTGGCATATAGGCTTTTGTAGTATGACCTAATGATTGTTTGAATTTCCTCTGTGTCTGCAGTTATGTCACCCTTTTCATCTCTGATTTTGTTGATTTGGATAGATTCTCTCTGCTTTTTAGTTAGTTCGGCTAAGGGTTTGTCTATCTTGTTGATTTTCTCAAAGAACCAGCTTTTTGTTTAATTGATTCTTTGAATAGTTTTCTTTGTCTCTAATTGATTGATTTCAGCCCTGAGTTTGATTATTTCCAGCCTTCTGCTCCTCTTGGGTGTATCTGCTTCTTTTTTTTCTAGGGTTTTCAGTTGGGCCATTAACTTGTTTGTATGTGATGTTACGAATTTCTTCTTGCAGGCACTTAATGCTATAAATTTTCCCCTGAGCACTGCTTTCAGTGTGTCCCATAAATTTGGGTATGTTGTGCCTTCATTTTTATTGAATTCTAGGAAGTCTTTCATTTCTTTCTTTATTTCTTCCTTATCCCAGCTGTCGTTGAGTAACAGTTTGTTCAGTTTCCATGTGTGTGTAGGCTGTTTGTTATTTCTGTTGTTGTTGAGGTCCAGCTTAAGTCCATGGTGGTCAGATAGAATACAAGGGATTATTTCAATCTTTTTGTATCTGTTGAGGCTTTCTTTATGAGCAATTATATGGTCTATTTTGGAGAAGGTTCCATGCGGTGCTGAAAAGAAGGTATACTCTTTTGAGTTTGGATGAAAAGATCTGTAGACATCTATTAGGTCCATTTGATTTAGGGTCTCTGTAAGTGTTTTTATTTCCCTATTTGTTTTCTGTCTAGTTGATCTGTCCCTTGGTGAGAGTGGAGTGTTGAAGTCTCCCACTATTAGGGTTTTAGGATCAATGTGTGATTTAAGCTTTAATATTGTTTCATTTACGAATGTAGGTGCTCTTGTATTTGTGGCATAGATATTCAAAATTGTGATCTCCTCTTGGTGGATTTTTCCTTTGATGAGAATATAGTGGCTGTCATTATCTTCTTTGATTAACTTTGGTTGAAAGTCTATTTTATTAGATATTAGGATGGCTACTCCCGCTTGTTTTCTGGAACTATTTGCTTGAAAGACATTTTTCCAGCCCTTTACTCTGAGGTAGTGTTTATCTTTGTTGCATAGGTGTGTTTCTTGGATGGAACAGAATGTTGGATCCTGTTTCCGCAACCATTCTGTTAGTCTGTGTCTTTTAATTGGGGAGTTGAGTCCGTTGATGTTGATAGAAACTAGTGACCAGCAATTGTTACTTATTTTAGATGTGGTGTTGGTGGTGTCACTGAGTTTCATTGCTTGTCTTCTTTTGGTTTTTTTGTTGTGTAGTTATCTATTTCCTCTGTTTCCTTCAATGTAGTTGTTTTCTTTGGTTTGGAGTTTCCCTTCTAGTAACTTCTGTAAAGGTGGGTTACTATGTAGATATTGTTTAAATTTGGTTTTGTCTTGGAATATCTTGAATTCTCTGTCTATGTTGATTGAAAGTTTTGCTGGGTATAGTAGTCTGGGTTGGAATCTGTGGTCCCTTAAGGACTGTATGATTTCTGTCAAGGCCCTTCTGGCTTTCATAGTTTCTGTTGAGAAATCTGGTGTGGTTCTGTTAGGTCTACCTTCATATGTTACTTGGCCTTTTTCCCTTGCTGCTTTTAGAATTTTTTCTTTGTTTTGTAGGTTCAGTGTTTTGACTATGATGTGACATGAAGAATTTCTTTTCTGGCCTATTCTACTTGGTGTCTGTAGGCCTCTTGTATGTTTATGGCCTTCTCCTTCTTTAAGTTGGGAAAGTTTTCTTCTATAATTTTCTTGAAAATATTTTCCGGACCTTTGAGCCTGATGTCTTCTTTTTCTTTGACTCCTATTATTCTTAGGTTTTGTCTTTTCATGGTGTCCTTGATTTCTTGGATGTTTTGTGTTTGGAACTTTTCTGATTTTATTTTTTCTTTGAGAGACGTGTCAATTTCCGTAAGTGTATCTTCGGCTCCTGAGATTCTTTCTTCCATCTCTTGTATTATGTTGGTGATGCTTACCTTTGTAGTGCCTGATCTTTTCTCTATGTTCTCCAGCTCCTGGTTTTTCTCTATTTGTGTTTTCTTTATTGATTCTAATTCTGTTTTCATGTCTTGCACCATTTCCTTCATCTGTTTGAATGTGGAGTTCTGCTTTTCAATGACAGCTTCTGTTTTTTTGTTCGTTTTCTCTCTATGTATCACTAATTGTGCCTCTACTTCTTTGGGTATAATTGCCTGTATTTCTATGAGAGCTTTGTTTATTTCTTCTTTATTTGCCTTCATTTGTGTGGACATCTCTTTGAGAGCTTTGTGCATTTCTTCTCTGTTTGCCTCAATTTCCATGGTCATTTCTTTGAGAGTACAATTTGTTTCCTCTTGGTTAGTCTTGATTTCTTTGGTTATTTCTCTGAGGGCTTTGTTCATTTCATCTCTATGGGCCTCTAATAGCTGGAGAAACATACTTTTGAGGTTGCTTTCTTATATATCTAGTGAATTGAAGTGTACATTGTTTTGTGGGGTTGCTGGTGAGGTCATTATGTCCTAATTTTTGTTGGGAGTGTTCTTACGTCTGCCTCTAGCCATCTGGTTATTTATAATCCTCACTGTTTGTTCCTCGACCTTGTAGTTTGGGCTATTAGCCTCTCTTTCTGTTTTCTGGACTGTTTTTTCAGGAAGATGAGAATTCACTGCTTTGGGAGTGTCCACTGTGTTTTCAGTTTTGCCTAAGTAAGAAATGTGATGCTGGCGCTATTCGCGTGCGCTTTTAGTGGGCGCAGTGTGCGTGTGCGGATTCTCTGACTATTGCAGTGGCCTGCAAGCCACTATTATGCAGTTCTGACTGAGATCCAGGGATTGTTTGCCTGGATTACCCAGGTGGACCCGCAAGGCAGAGGCTTCAATTTTAGGGTCTCTATTCCAAGAATCCCTATGATGCCCACACTAGGGGTGTGGGTGGCAGGGATCTCTTCTGGTTGCTTCTGTGGAGAGGCCGTGGGTCTGGGGCAATCTCTCCCTAGAAAGCTCACTCACTCTCTTGCAGGACCAGTTGGAATGCACAGGGGTTCCCCTTGCTCACTACTCTCTGTTTTGGTCCTGCTGCGAAAGTGCACGGGTAGGCTAACAGTCAGCTCTGTGACACTGTGGCCGCAGGACTCGGTGTACAACTTTCCTGTGTGCTGTCTCTTTGTCCTTTCCCTCTGCCAGGAGGGGTTATGTTGACTGGTCCCTGGGTGGCGCGGGAAAGAGTTAGGATGAGTGTATTCAATCCCAGATCCTGGGCCCAGATCTCTCTTCCAGAAGCAGCCTAGTGGTAGAATCTATGTTTGCTGATCCCAAGAGAGTACCGGGTAGGGTTGAGTGTTCTCAGATCCAGAGCTTGGGTTTCTCTGCTAGGGGCTGCTGGGTGAGCTGGAGAGAGCGTGCTGTGTCCTTGGCAGGCTGCCTCTCTGTCCTTCCCCTCTGACCTTCCCCTCTGCTAGGGCAAGCTTATAAAGGTGTTCTCAGGGGAGTGCCCGCAGGGATTGGGCTTCTCAGTCGGATCCTGAGCCCTGAGCTGGTGTTTCTCTGCCAGGGGTTGGGGGGTGGTGTGCCGGTGATAGAACTTGCTGCTAGACCTTATTGGGCTGGACCCAGGAGAATCTCAGGACGTGTAGAATGACCACAGTCCCAGATCCCGAGCTTTAGTTTGTTTGCTAGGAGCGGCCGGCAGCACTGGAGTTCCAGCACTGTGAAGCTGCTGTGTGCCTCTTTATCCTGCTGCTCTGCTGTGGCAGGGTTATGGCGGCGTTTGGGGGAGTGCCCAACAGGATTGGGTTTTCTCAGCCCCGATCTCGGGTTGGGGTACAGACAATGTGGTCTGTGGCAGATTCTGCTGGAGGCCTCCTGCCTCTTCCGAAGAGGGAGTAGGGATTTTGAGCTGGGCGCGCAGCTGCAGCTGCAATCCGTGTGTGGCGGGAGCTCAATTGTGATGGCGGCAGGTACCAGCGGTCAGGGAGACCTTCCAGGGAAAGACTGGGTGACCCGTGACCAGTCTGGCAACTTTCCTTCCCCGTGGGGTTTTCTTGCAACTGGGACTCTCAGCCTCAGGCACCCTTGTGCCCACCAATCAGCTTGGGAAAGTGATCGAGACAAGCAGGCTTGCGGCACCAGCCGGGAGACCCAAAGCCCATGTTAGCCAGGTTCTCTTCTGGGTTCTGGCTGGGCAGCCAAGAGTGGACCAGACCGATTCCCACGCCGTGAGAGCCTCCCCTCACCTGGGAAACAGGATCGATTGCTGTTGTTTTAGGGCCCAGAGTTCAGTCTCCTGGTCGGTGCATGGAGTGTGTTGTCCAGCTTCTCAGACATGGTGTTCTCCCGGTGCCGCCATCTTGGCCCCCTTGAACCAATTTTAATCACATAAAATTATTCTTTGGTTACTTTTTGACTCAAGTTTTTATTTGTGACTTCTCTGTTTTTTTTTTTGTTTGTTTTTTACTAACTGTATAAAATTCCTTTTTTCATTCTTTTCAGTTGTGTTTTCACTGTAAATAGATTTCAGCTCAAGTTACCTTAAGTTTCTAAATTTATTAAGTGCAGCACAGTAAGAGATAATTCTGCTTTATTTTGTGTTTTATTTAAAAAGTATCATGCATATATGTGAATATATGTAAAATATGTAAAAAAATCTTCTGAGTCCATTTGTTCTTTGTATATGTATCGTTTCAAGGCAACTCTTTCTTAAAAAAATCATTTACGTTTCTTTCATAGCGCCAGTCTTTAAATGACACAGGATTTTTCAGTGTACTCATGTTCAAGCTAGGATTTTACTGGAAAATATTGAATCTTAGTATTTCCCAATAGATAATTTAGTATTTCCTCTGTATTTGTATTTTATTTATCTTTAAGACTATGCTTTGTGGTGTTGCCATTCAATATTTCTGGTGTGTGTTAGTGGGAATTATGTGATTAAATTGTCATTGAAAGGAACATACATATCCTGATTACTATCAGAGAATGGTTTTTCTCTTCATATTTTGTTGTGGTTTAGATCGTAGGTAGGTTTCTCTGATCGTGAATGCTCTTCATTTGATTTCACAGCTCAAGACAATGCTAAGGAAGTGAGTGTTGTAAGTGCCCATCACTTTCTGTTCTTATTAAGTTCAGACATAACAAAGGAAGCACAAGAGGCTACTCCTTAAATTTATAAAGAAATCTTTATTTCTAATATTTGACAACACATTAAAATGATAACAGTGCAGATAAGAAACCTTTTTTTTTCTCATGGTAAAAAAAAAAACTAAGTAAAATTGGATTAGCACACTAGATAGTTTATGCATAAAAATGAAAAAGAATGGTTGACATATACTTTCCATTATTACACATCCATGTAAATATAATTAAGTTCTTATTTAGACATGAGTAGCAATGCATTTGTGTCTTCCCTTTGGGTGCTGATGCTGTGAACCATATGTACATATTTATAAATGGGAAACATTAACTGACTTATTTTGCAGAAAGTATTGCCATAATCTTAAGCATAATTTTTATTAGTTCAGCCTCATTATCCTAATGATTTCAAAAAGAACAGTATTCTTACTGGAAAACTACATTCTGTTAAAATCAAAATTTTAAGAATGATCTATTATACAAGAATGTGACCTCATTAGCCCATACAAGCACACACACACACACACACACACACACACACACAGAGAGAGAGAGAGAGAGAGAGAGAGAGAGAGAATTAACTTAATTCTCTTAATTTACTGTCAATTTTATTGTATGTAATGCATGAATGGCTGTATTCAGATACTCAGGAAAATAATTAAATAAGACTATTAACAGAAGACTGTGTCGGCTTGACTTTATCTATATATTGGTTTGAAAGAAAATTTATGTAAATTAAATTCATTAAGATAAAGATATTTTGTCAGACATGGGGGCTCTGTCCTTTAATAGAAGCTCTTGTGAGGAGAAGGAAGAAGCAAAGTCTTTTTTTAATTAAATTTTTATTTTTTATATTAATTACAGTTCATTTACTTTATTTTCCAGCTGTATCCTCTTCCCTCATTCCCTCCCAATCCCACCCTCCCTTTCTCTTCTCCTCCCTGCCCCTCTCCAAGCACACTGGTAAGAGAGGTCCTCCTCCCCTTCCATCTGACCCTAGCTTACCAGGTCTCATGAGGACTGGCTGCCATGTCCTCCTCTGGAAGTGAAGTCTTATTCCATCTTTCACTGTGTAGGAAGAACCCTATCTAAGGCTAATCTCAGAGAACAAAGTGCATGCAAATCATTCTTTCAAATGTGATTTAAAAACTATGTATTATTAGGATCATAGTTTGGGTTAAAATTTTTTCCAAGAACTGGAGAAACATGCAGTATTCTTGCTTATTGTTCATTTTTGCTAATTTTCTTACTTTTCAACCATTTATGGAAACATTTATGAAAAGTTCATTAATTTAGACTGCTCATACTTACACAAGTGGTAGTATAAATGTGTGATATTTACTTGATTTATAATGCCATTTAGCTCTGATTTTTCTTTGCAAATTTTTAGTCTTGATCTACTGGAAATAACAGTGTGTTAAAGTCACTCAGAATTATTATGTTAATTTCAATCTGTGCTTCCAGACCTATGGTGATGCATATATGTTTGGAATTCTGACTTTCTACCTTAAAATACATTTGACTGTTTTATTTTCAGTTCATAATGTTTTGTACCCAGGTATGTTCTAGTTGCTAGTGCATACTGAATGCCCTTGGACATAAGAACTGTATTTCAGACCACCTCGAAATAGAGATATAGATGCTTGTCAAACACCATGTGGGTGCAGTCTACATTCCGAACAAGAGCAGTGCTTGCTTTTACTGAAACATGGGAAGCAAAGATGGGCTAAATGTCTAAAGAAAACTAAGTCTCCAGAACCCAGCAGCCATCACTTCCAAGTAGCTCCCCAACTGGGCATGGTATTCATGATCAACTCCTTTACTCATGCTTGGGTCTTACGTAGAGTTTCAAACACTTTGAATCCGTGTGTTCATTGGTGATGTTATAATCAACAAATATTGTTTGGTGAAAACATATACTACCTTTGACTTATATAATCTTTCTGTGTCATACAGATGATTTGGGACACTGGTGAGGTAGGTAGCAATACTTCTGTCCTATTTAGAGACGAGGACTCTAAAACCTGCCTATTTTATGTCAAATCTCTACTGTAATAACTGTGTCATGTAGAATAAGAGTCTTTGAAGAGGGCTGAAATATGCTTTATGGATGTAGATAATAAGCCATTGGCACAATCTCTATGAGAATAATAGTACGGGGTTCTCCACTAGACCCTATGACCTATTCAACAAGTCTTTGATCCATTTAATTGTACCAGGCGTAATGTCCACCTTTTGTAGTGAAACTTAAATCTCACTAGTAAGTTGTTGTTTACTTCATTAGCATTCATATAATTATCAGTTGTCACAGCAACTCTCTGTGCTCACAGCGGAGTAAGTCTGTTCATTATTTTTCTCTCAGAGTAGCTTGCATGGTATCTTGCAAGTTGATTTCTCCAAGTGGCATTACTTAAGTGTGCGGTGCCTTCAGCAATAGGGTTTTAACATCAGCTTTTGGAGAGTAAGAAGGAATAACATGATAACCTACATTATTTGGGACCAAATTCATCAACAACTCAGAAATAGGTTTTATATACTGTAGAAAGGGCTTGACTTTAAGGTATGGTGACAATAGGGTGAGCGATTCCTTTGTTAGAGGGTAATTCTGTTTACACTCATTGTGTGTGTATATTTTGGCAGACTCTATGGTGCCAGGTTTACAAGGGGGCATTTTTTACATGTTCCACACTCTCTTTTCTACCCTGCATTCATTAACCCAAACCTACCTAACCCTTTCTTAACCACTATTACAGTTGCTCCCTCCATAATGCCTTTATTCTATCCCCTTCCCTTGAAATTTCCTCATTTACACTTAGCAGTTTCCTGATTTTTTTTGTACACTAATTTAAAAACACATAGGTAAAAATCCAAATATGGCATCCATATATGAGAAAGAGCACTCATGTTTGTTTGTTTGTTTGTTTATTTATTTATTTATTTATTGCTGTCTTGGATTACTCAATTTGCATATTTTGGCTATATCTATTTTTCTTCAAATATCTTAATTTTTTTAGTTTAGTGTTGAATAATATTCCTTTATGTATATGGACAGTATTTTAATATCCAGTCATTATTTCATGTGTAGCTACACTTCTACTGCACGGCTGTTATGAGTAAAAAGTCAAAAATGTTAATGAGCAAGTATTAGCATAACCTCTCATGAATATTGCAAATGGTAGATGGTGTCATACATCTTCATCAGTCTTTGAACAAATTCCACATCTATTGTTATATGTCTACATCAGTTTGGTCTCATATAGTTGAACTAAAATGCTGCCCTTCCCCCACATCAACACCATAAATTTTTTTTTTTTTTTGTCTATTTGTTTGTCTTTTTTTCTTTTATCTTATCTGCTTTAAGTATTGTGGTGGTGAGAATAGGTTTGACTGCATACACTCATATGTTCTAATGCTTGCTCCACAAAGAATGGCTCTGTTAAGAGGTATGGCCTTGTTGGAGGAAGTGTGTCACTTTTTAGGGGTGAGCTTTGAAGTAACCTAATGCTCATGCTCCACCTAATATGGAAATATCTGCTTCTGGATACCTTTATATCAAGATATAGAACTCTTGGATACTCTATCACCATGCCTGCTTTTATGCTGCCATGCTTTCTGCTATGATGAAAATAGACTCAACCTCTGAAATGTAAGCCAGCTCCAATTAAATTAGCCTTTATAAAAGTTGCCTTGAAGGGAGGAACAGTCCTGTTAGGCCACAGAGGAGGGCTCTGTAGCCAGTCCTGAATATACCTGATAAAACAGGATCAGATTAATGGGGAGGAGGTCCCTCCCTATCAGTGGACTTGGAAAGGGGCATGATGTAGATGAGGGAGGGAGGGTGGGATTGGGAGGGAATGAGGGAGCGGGATACGGCTGGGATACAGAGTTAATAAAATGTAACTGATAAGAAAAAAATAAAATAAAAAAATTTGCCTTGATTGTGTTGTCTCTTCACAGCAATAAAATCCTAGCTAAAACAAAATTCATACCAGGTATGGGAGCATTGTTACTATAGGCCTGGCTACATTTTTGTTTGTAGATTTGAGGACTTTGGATTTCGAAAGCAGTGGAATACTTTAAGTGAGGTTTAATGGGCCATACTAGTAGGAATATGGAAGACATTGGTACTGAGGGTGATGTGAATTCTGGGGTCCTGGTTCAAGAGGTTTCAAAGGAAAGAATTTTAGTATGTTGACTAAGATCCTTCTTATGATATTTTGGTCAAGAACGTGACTAGTTTTTGCCTGTGTTTTAAGAGGCTAAAGTAAAATGATTTAGATTAATTGCATTGACAAAAAACCCTGGCATATACAATGAAGTGTTGTTCACTCTTATGAAGAACATTTTGATCAAGGGCAACAAGCTTAAAAGAAACAAATACAATATGTGTGGTTCAAGATTAAAGGGGCACTAGGAGGTAGAATGGCTCTAAATTCCACATTTAAGGACATTAAATGGAACTGAGGACATCATGATCAACTGCCAAGATCATATCCAGCTAAGTTTATTGTCTATGGGTTTGCAGCTGTACTAGGGATAGTTATACCATATTAGGTGTTTTTATGATATGGTTATTGTTTTCATTGGGGCATAAAGATATACGATTGTGTGTCAAATTGTTGTGGGATCATTTTGATGGCTATTTTCAGTTGTCAGCTTGACTATATCCAAAAGGAACTATAGTCTAGAACTTATAAAGATGGAAAGAAATTAAAGAAAAGCTTAAGTCCAGCCATGGTGATACATGTCTTTAAACCCAGGAGACAGAGACAAGCAGATCTCTCAGTAAAAGCCTAGCCCAGTACAGAGCAAGTTCAAGATAATGAAAAGAATAGGTTCAGGAGTGGTCATACAGGCCTTTAATCCCAGCACTCAGGAGACAGAGGCAAGCAGATCTCTGAGTTAAAGGTCAGTCTAGACAGCAAGTTCCAGGACAGACAAGTTTTGGCAGTGAAGGAAATCATGGAGAGCAGAAAACTGGTGAAGATGTAATAGAGCAAAGTGGCTATGTTCTAGCCCCAGCAAGCAACAGAACTTGGAAGCTTTAGCCATGTGGCTCTAGCTTTAGAGTAAAAAGTAGAATGGTTTACTTTGACTATTGATGCTGGTTAGCTGAAGCTAAGAATTTAGTAATGATTAAGAAAAGACCAGCATCAGTAAGGTGAAATCTTCTGGGAAGTATTTTCTGAGAGCACAAATAAACAGTGTTCCAGAGAGAGATATGGTGATGGCCTAGCAGTTGAACTTGGTAATTTGTAAAAGTCACCCTGGTGGATTGGTGGATGAAGGCATGAAGGGTGTCATGGACAAAAACTGAGGCTTGACATTGTGAAAGGCTGAGAAAAGCCGTTACTGCAGTCTCAGTGGCATCTGAAGTCAGAGGACTAAAGGGTTCTTGTAAAGAAGTTAAGGCTTGGCACCATGAAGAGAGTCTGTGAGAGGCTATTGGTGAAAGTACAGCCGAGTTGGAATGGAAAATCCAGCTATTTGGAGATGGTGGTATTATACAATGACTATGACCAACAAGAATCAGCAGTGGAGAAGAGTGGAGACAGTTGGAATTTAGAGTGCTACAGAGGGCAGAGATGAAGAAGTGACCTCCCTTTCGAGAATCCCAGAAAAGCATGTCTGGATCTCTGAACAAAGAACTGTGAAGTTGAAATTGCCTTGGAGACTCCAATATGCTAGAGATAATAGAGCCTTGGGACACCTGCCAAGGACAGCTTCTAATGGAGAACGGAACCAGCCCAAGAGAAAGAAGCATGTAGCATTCAACAAACATGAAGGAAATTAGAGATCTGAAGAACATTTTAAAATCAGATATGAAGATGCAGATTTTGGTGTTTTTAACAGCTGTTTTTGGTCTCGATTTGGTCCAATATATCCTCACTATATTTCCTTTTTTCCATTTTCGAATGATAATGTATATCCTGATTTGTTGGATTTATGTGATCAGATTTTTTATTTTTATTTTACAGGTTATTAATTTTATTTTATTTTACAATTAATAAATTTTATGAATCACAAAAGATACTTTAAGCTTTGGACTTTTAAATATTGTTGAGAAAGATTATGAAAGTTGGACTAAATGCATTGTGAGTTATGTTATGGCTACAAGTCTATGGGGGCGAAGGAGAAAATGTGATGGTTTGAATAGATCTGGCCCCCATAGACTCATGTAATTGAATGCTTAGCCCATGGGGAAAGGTACTATTAGGAGGTGTGGTCTTTTTAGAGTAAGTGTGTCACTTGAGAAGTGGGCTTTGATGTCTCCTAGTGTTCAAGCTCCACCCAGTATGAAAGAGCCTGCTCTTGGTTGCTTACAGGTATTCCAGCACCATGTCTGCCTGCATGCCTGCATGATTCCTAGTGTGATAATAATGGACTCAATCTCTGAAGCTGGAAGGCAGCCCCAGTTAAATGTTGGTCTCTATAAGAATTGTCTTGATTTTTCTGTCTCTTCAAAGCAATGAAAACCTAACCAAAACAATTATGTTAAGACAAAAATATCTCAATGCAGTTTCCATTTATCTGATAGATATAATATTTAATTTTCTTTTTTAATTAAATTTTTATTTTTTAATACAAGTTACAGTTTATTCACTTTGTACCCCAGTTGTATCCTGCTCCCTCATTCCCTCCCAATCCCACCTCTCTTCCTCATCTCCTCTCTGGCCCTTTCCAAGTCCATTTATAGGGGAGGTCCTCCTCCCCTTCCATCTGAGCCTAGCTTATCAGGTATCTTCAGGACTGGCTGCAAAGTCCTCCTCTGTAGCCTAGCAAGGCTGCTCCTCCCTTGGAGGGGAGGAGGGCAAGGAGCCAGCCATTGAGTTAATGTCAGAAATTGTCCCTGTTCCTCTTACAAGGGCACCCACTTGGATACTGAACTACCATGGCTACATCCGAGCAGGGGTTCTAGGTTATGTGTGGACATGGTCCTTGGTTGAAGAAACAGTCTCATAAAACACCCCTGTGCCTAGATATATTTGGTCCTTGCGGAGCTCCTGTCCTCTCCAGGTCATACTAACTCTCACTTCTTTCATATGATTCCCTGCACTCTGAAGAAGGTTTGGTTATGAGTCTCAGCATCTGCTTTGACACACTGCAAGATAAACAAGAAAGAGGACCCAGGGTAAGATGATCAATCCTCACTTAGAAAGACAAAGGAGATGGACATTGGAAGTAGGAGAAAACAAGTAACAGGATAGGAGCTTACCACAGAGGGCCTCTGAAAGGCTCTACCTAGCAGTGTGTCAAAGCAGATGCGAATTAATATTTTCTAATTAACTGTTCTAATTAATATTTTGTAATTATTCTTTTTGTTTTTTAATTAAATTATTTATATATTGTTACAGTATATTTACTTTGTGTCCCAGCTGTAGCCCCTTCCCTCATTCCCTCCCAATCTCACCCTCCCTCTCTTATCTCCTCCCTGCCCCTCTCTTTGTCCACTGTTAGGGGAGGTCCTCCTCCCCTTTGATCTGACCCTAGTTTATCAGGTCTCTTCAGGACTGGCTGCAATGTCCTTCTCTGTGGCCAAGCAAGACTGCTCCTCCTTCTTTTGAGGGTGGAGGGGAGGAAAAGAGCTAGGCACTGAGTTCATTTCAGAGACAGTCCCTGTTCCCATTACTAGGGAACCAACTTGGATACTGAGCTGCCTTAGGCTACATCTGTGCAGGGGTTCTAAGTTATATCCACGCATGGTCCTTGATTTTAATATTTTCTATGAGGCAAGTCCTTATGAGAAGTGATAGACTAGTATCAGATTGAAGGGGAGGAGAATATCCACTATTAATTGGACTGGGGGGAAGGGCATAGGAGAAGAAGAGGGTAGGATTGAGAGGGGATGTGGGAAGGGGACACAGCTGAGATAAAAAAATAATAAACTGTAATTAATAAAAATAAAATAAAATTTTAATTTTTTTCTAAGGTATTTTTATTTTACAAGCTTTCAGTTAATTTTTAATTGGGTTGTTTGTCTTCTTGAATATGCATGTGTGTGTGTGTGTGTGTGTGTGTGTGTGTGTGTGTGTGTGTGTGT
>NW_026592666.1:304589-323722 GCF_907164565.1 Psammomys obesus
TGTGTGTGTGTGTGTGTGTGTGTGTGTGTGTGTGTGTGTGTGTGTGTTCTTGGTGATACGTGTGGGTGTGTGTGTGTTTGTGTGTGTTTTTGTGTGTGAATTTTCTAAACACCAACCTTCTGTCTAAAGTGTATCTGGTAAAGATTTTCACCCATTCTACTTACTGCCACGTTTTTTGAAAGATATTGGATTTGATCTTTGATATAAAGAAGTTTATGAGCTATTGAAAATGCTGTTGCTACTCCAATATGTATTTCTTAACTTTATGTACTTGTTAATTCTTTTGGAATTTTATACAATTTATTTAGATCCTGTTCATCTTAACTCTCTAACTCCTTCCAGATACGCCCCACTTTTCTACCCCATCTCTAATTTTATGTCTTTTATAAAATAACATTTTTATAATAATTTCTGTTCTCCATATACCATTAGACTTGTGGCCATGTAGTATATGGTCAACCTTCTGGGAATCACATGTTTAATGAAAACTGACTTGCCTTATCCTGGAACCACCAACTGTTTAAAACTTGTTAGTTAAAACTAATAATTCATAATCCCTTTCCTATTTCAAGATAAAATATTGGGTGACTTGTTCTTGTATAGATTTTGTACAAAAAAACAAAAGCTGCTGTTAGTTTATAAATGAGGAGATACAGAAAACAAAGTAAAACAAGATCAAGTTACTTTAAGAGACTAAACCTTGTTTCTAAACTGTGAATTGCCATTAATTCATAAAGAATGACATAATGAGTTTACATGAAATGAATTTTCCACTATCCCTCAATTTCCTTTCTTTCATCTCTAATTATAAACCAATTGTCTAGTGAATTTCTAGATTTAGGTACATGCAAATAGTCTGAATATGTAAAAAAAATGTCATTTAGGTATTATGCAATCATCAGAAATGGCTTCATATAATGGAAAATAATTTAAAAATTTATTCATCTAATTTAAAATCATATGCAATGCATAAAAAGAAATATTATTAAAATGTTAGTTAATATTTCTATCTTTAAGCAATTTAAATATTTTATAAAACTATATTTTAGTTTCACACTTTCTTATCAAAATAAGCAAATGAAACTTACATTTTTATTTTCCTTTCTAATGCCTTTGTCACATTAAAACCACAGCATTCTAAATTAAACTACAACACAATAAAAGGCTTTGTGCATGAATTTATATTAATATTTTGTGACTTAAGTGATTGTTTTGTGCAAGGATCTCATATCTAAAATGATGATCAAACACTGCCATCTCCTGTTTTTCTCAAAACAATTTTTTTTTTTATTACCAGTGAATGTCTTTCTGTAGCACTGAAATTTTAAGACAGGTAAATAAAAGCATACCTCCATTGTTTAGAATTTTCTACAAAGATATGAGATAACTAAACATCTTTTTTTAAATTATTTTTTATATTAATTACAGTTTATTTACTTTGTATCCTAGTTGTAGTCCCTCCCTCATTCCCTCCCAATCCCACCTTCCCTACCTCATCTCCTCCCATGCCCCTCTCTAAGTCCACTAAAAGGGGAGGTCCTCTTCCCCTTCAACCTGACCCTAGCTAATCAGATCTCATCAGGACTAGCTGCAATGTCCTCTTCTGTGACCTAGCAGGACTGCTCCTCCCAGGGAGGGTGCAGAGGTCAAAGAGTCAGCCACTGAGTTCATGTCAGACAATCCCTGCTCGATTTCCTAGGGAACCAACTTGGACACTGAGCTACCATGGGCTAAGTCCGAGCAGAGGTTCTAGGTTATATCCATAACATGGTCTTTTGTTGGAGAATCAGTCTCAGAAAAGCCCCCTGTGTCCAGATATGTTTTGTCCTTGTGGAGCTCCTGTCCTGTCCAGTTCTTACTAACTTGCCTTTTTTTCATATGATTCACTGCACTCTGCCCAAAGTTTGGTTATGAGTCTCAGCAACTGCTTTAATACACTGCTAGGTAGAGTCTTTTAGAGGCCCTCTAAGGTAGGCTCCAGTCCTGTTATTTGTTTTCTCCTACTTCCAGTGTCAATCCCCTTTGATTTTCTAAGTGAGAATTGATCATCTTACTCTGGGTATTGCTTCTTGTTTAGCTTCTTTAAGTATACAGATTTTAATATATTTATCCTATCTTTTAGATCTAGAATCCACTTATAAGTGAGTATATACCATGTGTTTCTTTCTGCTTCTGGCAACAAAACAAATAATCCAATTAAAAAATGGGGTACAGAGCTAAAAAGAAAAAATCCCTGTAGAGGAATATAGAATGGCAGAGAAACACTTAAAGAAATGTTCAACAATCCTTAGCCATCAGGGAGTTGCAAATCAAAAGGACCCTGAGATTTCAACTTACATCCATCAGAATGACTAAGATCAAAAAATCAAGTGACAACACATACTGGAGAGGATGTGGAGAAAGGGGAACCCTCTTCCACTGCTGGTGGGAATGTAAACTTGTACAACCACTCTGGAAATTAATCTGGTGCTTTTTCAGACAGTTACAAATAGCACTTCCTCATGATCCAGATATACTACTCCTAGGCATATATCCAAAACATGCTCAAGTACACAGCAAGGACATTTGTTCAATGATGTTCAGAGCAGCTTTATTTGTAATAGCCAGAACCTTGAAACAACCCAAATGTCCCTCAGTGGAGAAATGGATACAGAAATTGTACTTTTACACAATGGAATAAATCATGTTTTTTGTTTGTTTGTTTGTTTTACTTTTAACCTAATATTTATAAAATCTTAGTCTGATTCTTTTCTACTTGTTATTGTCTGACAATTGTCATATATTGACCATATAACATGAGCTAAATTATAACCATCATATTCCCTTAATATCTTCCTGAGTTTATCCTGGATTCAGAGGTATGGTCTTTATGGAGGTAAACTTTAAAAGTTTAGAGACTCATACCATTTCAAATATGTTCTCTACTTTGTGCTTGTGTTTAAGATATGAGCTCTTAGATTATACTTGATCCACCAAAGTGAGTTTCCTGACATGTCATCTCCTTGCCTAAGTAAATTCTTATCCTTCTGAAAACATGAACTGTATAAAGCCTTCTTTTTGTAAGTTGGCTTGGCTGATTTTTTTTTTATCACAGCAATAGAAAAAAATATATATGTATATATATAATTTGTTAGCCGTATTGTGGAGTGTTCCTGTGATAAAATTGACCATGTCTCTCAGAGGAATGTGAAGTAGAACTTTGGACTAGAAAATACTTTCAATGCTAGAAGCATGACATGGTGGAACATTTTAGTGGGAACTTAGAAGACAGTACAGAGAAGAATGAAAGACTGTAGACACCCAGTTTAAGAGCTTTGGAAAAGGAACAATATTAGTAAGGAAGCCATAGAACTTTCTTTCAATATTTTGGCAAAAAAAAAAAATGTAGCCACTGTCTGTCTTTGTCCTTAGAATTTGTCTGAGGCTATATTATAAAGTAGTTGACTAATTTCCTTAGTGGAGATTTCAAGGCAGACTAATATTAACTTATTAATAATTACTTTTCTACAGATTTATAGCAAAGGGAAACAACTGGAACAGAATGAAAAACAAAACATACTATTTGAAAATGAAAAGAACACTGAAAAGCTTAGTGTAGCCAAGGCTGGAAGAAATCCTATAACTGTTAAGGAAATTAGCACCCTCAAAGATAGACTTGATGTACTCTTGATTAAAAGGAAGTGTGCTCTCAGGGCAAGATCCCTCATGGTTAGACTTTCAGCTTGTGGAAGAAAAAAGGCTAAGAACTTCTCTGATCTTATAAATCATTAAAAAAAAAAAAAATCAAAGCCTCTACTAATGTTTTCAGGTTCCATCCCAAGTGGGTAAGCCAAACCTGGCAGTGTCTTCCAAATGATTCTGGCATTAGAATTATAAAAGATAGAGGACAAAAGGAGTTGGGAACTCTTCTGGGATTTCAGAGAGCTGTTGAGGCTAGGTAAGTTGTGGCAGGGGTTATGTTCTGAAGGTCCTGGGAAGGCAAAAGGCCCTGCAGATCACTGAGTGAAGCTATGAAAGTGAAACCTGAGAGGGAGTGGGCACACTAGGCTGTTGAGATGCCTGGACTGTGGGATATCTGCCAAGAAGAGCTCGTCCAGAGGGTGAGAGAAAAAGTATGCTCAGGCAGCAAAGCTCGAAGATCAAAGCCATGCAAGTAGTCTGATATTGGACGTGAAGCTACAAAATTATTTCCCTGTTGAATGCTGGTCGTGCTTTGGTCCAGTGTTTCTCAATGCTAATATACATTCTGTGACATTATAACTTAGAATTTAATGATATGCTTCAACAAATATATCTCATAAATCTCAAATTCTGATATGCATTATTGTCTATGGTCATGCATTTCTTCATATATTTTAGTGTGTCACCAAAAGAGCTCTCTTTTATTATTTAATCTTATGATTTTGTATCATGAAAGAAACTTAAGTTTCCAGATGTAATATATGTAGTTTTGAAAACAATGGTATTTTTATCAGACATGGACCAAGATATTTATTACAATGTCCCGAATGGTGAATTAAAATACACAAATTAACATCTTTCAAAACGACATAAAATCAAGTTTATCATTTGGGTAGTTTACTTCTTTTGTTCTTGGAGTTCTCTATTTCTAGGTAAATACTTCAAAATAGGTCATAGTTATTTTCCCTTTCAAATTTTATTTAATTTAAAATAAAATCATATCTATTTTTGAAATAGAATGGGATGTTTATTTTCAAGATTCAGGGACCTTTAAGGTAAAAGGAATATTTGAATTTACAACTTTTCCATACTTCTCTCACACAACATGCCATTTGTAAACCCACAAGAATTAATTACCTAATTACAGGGAATAAAATGCCATGCCTTTTCAAAAATCTAAAATGTATTTCCTACAGGGGAGGTTTTACCTGACCACCAGAACTACACAGTTTGCCCCCATTAAGTAAAGAAAATAATCATGCACTTGGGAACTCAATTTTAACATGAAAACGAGGGCGACACAAATGCACCATAGTTTTCGGTCATTTCACATTCTAAGAACTAGGTCCTGCCATTGTAATTTTTAATCCTCATCCACTTATCTAACCAATTACCCTCTCAGATATAAGCTCCAACTTTATTGTTTTAATCGTTTTTTTAGAAGAATTTAAATGTATAGCACAGATTGAGCAATGGAAAACTTGTCAAAAGTAGTAGTTAGATATATAGTATCTTGAAGAAAAATTTCAGCCATTAAACTTGATGAGTTTTATATACAGATGGAATTAGATGAAAGTACATGCTTGAGCAAACACACTCATACACTGAACATATGCACGTGTGCTCACACACTTCACGCTCATATCTACATGTATATCATTATCTATATTTATAAATTCCTGTGGAATATTACCTTCCATATATTTATGTCACCCATTTAAAATAAATGTTGTGCCTTGTTTACAGTTCAGATAATATTATCTCCTGGTGATTATAGTTCCATGGAACACAAAATAATAATCTTATCAGTTTTAGGAAAGTGTATCTCTAAGTCACAGCAGGAAATGATACAGTAAAAATAAGTGAATACATGTAAGTACTTTATTAAGTCATTTTGTTAATTTTTATAATTTATTTAAAATGTACTTGTATCATTTCCATCATCCACTTTCTCACTTTAAACCATCTAGTGTCTCCTAAATTGCTCTCTCATAGATTCACCATTTCTTTTTCTTTAATTGTTATTGTTACACACAAACATGAGACATACAATCATAAAAATACAAACATTTACTGCTGCTTGTGTGTATATGATTTCAGGGCTGAAGAGTGAGTACTAGATAAGCAATTAGGCATCTCACCCATAAAGAAAGCAAAATATCCCAACTTAGCACTCCTTTAGTTGCCTGAGGTTCTTTATCTAGAGTTGGGGTCCTAGGAGACTTCCTCCTTTCAGCGAAACATGGCTATTGCTATTATCCATGTTAAGGTTTTGTTTAGGCCACCAACCCATTGAAGTAGCATGGGAAACTTTTCTTGTTAATTCTAGGACACACAGTCTCTCAGAAGATTTTCTTGTCTTCTGTCTCTTAAAATCTTTCTAGTCCCTCTTCCGCAATATACCATGACTCTTTAATCTGTTCAATATAGTTAGACATAACAAATATATTTAAAAAATATTTCGAAAGGTTTGGAAAAATTAAAGTGATGTGCAATCAAGTTAAAATATGTATTATGACTTCGAACTGTACTTTGAATGATTTGTTCTGTTCAATTTCATCTTAGTCTTTCCTCTCTAATTTTGTAAGTAGCTCATTTAATGTCCATTTTCATAAAGTTGGCTTAAATACAAGACAAATCAAGAGTTAAAAAACTTGTATATTTCTGTTTCATGAACATGTCACTAATGATAATAATCTTAAAATTTTGCATGTTTCTTTTTTTAAAAAAATTATATTTTCATATAGAATATTGATCAAATTAAGTTCTCATTCTCTCCTCTCCAATTTCTCTACTATTTCTACTGCCATTTCAACATTGTCTTTTCCTCTTTCACCTTCTTTTTTTCCTCCTCCCCTTTCCCCTCCTCCTCCTTCTTCTTCTAGACACTGGATCAACGTAATGCTGCCAGAGTGGCAGTAGGTCTATTTGCTGTAGTGCTGGTAGATTCTCTGCAACATTATCCACGAGGAAACCCAAGTCTTCCTGTCCTGGTAATTATCAGTTGCCAGTAGCATTTCAGTTAAGTGTGGAGCTAAGTTATTTAACATGACCTGTACAACTGTTTGCTTGTTTCTTTTTTTTTTTTTTTTTTTTTGTATTTCAAGACAGGGTTTCTCTGTGTAGCCTTACTGTCCTGGACTCTCTTTGTAGATCAGACTGGCCTGGAACTCACAGAGATCCACCTGCCTTTGCCTCGTGGAATACAGGCATGTACCACAACACCCAGTAACCTATACAGCCTCTATATGATAAAATGAACAACATGCCATTACAGCATTTAGAAATTCCAATTCAAAGAACCTAGCATTGAATACAATCATTTCAATCACCTGTTTTCAAAACCTGTGTATCTAATCATTGTGCTTGGAAAAACTATATGTGTGCTTGAAGGAAACAACCATGCTTTCACATGAGGAGAACACAAGTTGGAGTATTTTTCTCATTCTGTGTAAGTATGCCAAATGTTGTAAGAGAAAGTGAGGTGGGCAAGGTGGCACACACTTGTAATCCCAGCACCTGGGGAGGCAGAGGCAGGCAGGGGCAGGCAGATATCTGTGAGTTCAATGCCAGCCAGGTATATAACTCAAGTCCAGGACAGCCAAGGCTACACACACACACACACACACACACACACACACATACACACACACACACACACACACACACACAAACTGTTTTTTTTTTAAAAAAGAGTAATATAAAGTCATATATTCCACATGAGTAGCAGATAGTAATCACCAAGAAATGAATACAAAGTAATGATTGTTGAGATTCAGCTCATGATCTAATGGTAATGAGAAAAATGAAACTGACAGACAAGAAGATAAAGTAAACATACTAAAATATGTGCACCTGAAGAAGATAAACAAGAAAGAGGACCCGGGATAAGATGATCAATACTCACATAGAAAGACAAATGGGATGGACATGGGAAGTAGGGGGAAAAAAGTAACAGGTCAGGACCCTATTGCATAGGGCCTCTACCTAGCAGTGTATCAAAGCAGATGCGGAGATTCATAACCAAACCTTTGGCAGAGTGCAGGGAATCATATGATAAAAGGGGGAGTCAATATGACAGGGAGAGGACAGGAGCTCCACAAGGATAAAATATATCAGGGCATGGAGGTCCTCTATGAGACTGTTTCTCCAACCAAGGAGCACGTATGGATATAATCTAGAACCCCTGCTCAGATGTAGCCCATGGTAGCTCAGTATCCAAGTGGGTACCCTAGTAAGGGGAACAGGAACTACTTCTGACATGAACTCAATGATTGGCTCCTTTACCTTCCTCCCACCCTTAGGGAGGAACAACCTTGCTAGGCCACAGAGGAGGACATGGCAGCCAGTCCTGAAGATACCTGGCAAGCTAGGGTCAGAGAGAAGGGGAGGATGACCTCCCCTAACAGTGGACTTGGAAAAGGCAGGGAGGAGATGAGGGAGAGATAGTGGGATTAGGAGGGTATGAAGAAGGGGTTTTCAGCTGTGATACAAAGTAAATAACCTGTGATTAATATAAATACTAAAATTAATAAAAAATCAAGAAAATAGATATTAACAAACTTAATAATCCATCTAGAAAGTGGGGTACAGATCTTAAGAGTATTCTCAATACATGGATTTGAAATGGTACAGAAACAGTAAAAGAAATGTTCAATATTCTTAGTCATCAAGGGAATGCAAATCAAAATAACTTCAATATTCTACCCTACACATATCAGAATGGCTAAGACCAATTAAAAAAAAAAAAGTGACAGCTCATGATGTCCAGGATGTCAAGCAAAAGGAACATTGCTTCATTGCTGATAGGAGTACAAACTTGCTCAGCCACTTTGGAAGTAAATGTGGCTGTTTCTCAGAAAATTGGAAATCAATCTACATAAAGATGCAGGTATACCACTCCTGGGTATATAACCAAAGGACATTCCATCCGACAACAAGGATGTTCATTCAAATATGTTCATAACCACTTTATTTATGATAGTAATGTGGCACTTTTACACAAGGAGTATTACTCAGCAGTTAAAAACAATGACACCATGTTTTATTTATCTGAACTTTACTATCTAAGGAGAGTGAAACCTCAAAGATAATTTTAGTTTCATTTCACTAATTCCAAAGGACATTTTAGATATTTTTTTATTTTTTTTCTTTTCTTTTCTTTTATATTTTTATTTTTTATTATTAGTTACATACTATTTAATCTATATCCCAGCTGTATCTGCTCCCTCATTCCCTCCCAAAACCTCCCTCCCTCCCTCATCTCCTCTCTGCCCCTTTCCAAGTCCACTGCTTGGGGAGGACCTCCTCCCCTTTCATCTGATCCTGTTTTATTAGGTATCTTCAGAACTAGCTACAAAGTCCTTCTCTGTGGACTAGCAAGGCTGCTCCTCCCTTGGGGGTTGGGCAGGTCAAAGAGCCAGCCATTGAGTTCCTGTCAGAAATAGTCCCTGTTCCCCTCACTATGGGAAACCAGTTGGTTACTGAGCTACCACAGGCTTCATCACACAGAAGTTCTATGTTATATCCATACATTGTCCTTGGTTGAGTGTCACTCTCAGAAAAGACCCCTGTGCCCAGATATATTTGGTCCTTGTGTAGCTCCTGTCCTTTCCATATCATAGAAACTCCCCCTTCTTTCATATATTTCCTGCACTCTGCTGAAAGTTTGGTTATGAGTCACAGTATCTGCTTTGATACACCACTAGGTAGAGTCTCTCAGGGGCCCTCTGCGGTAGGCTCCTGTCCTGTTACTTGTTTTCTCCTATGTCCAATGCACATCCCATTTGTCTTTCTCAGTGAGGATTGATCATCTTACCCCAGGTCCTCTTTCTTGTTTATTTTCCTTAGCTGTATAGATTACATTATGTTTATCATATCTTATGGGACTTTAGTAGTGAGTATATACCATGTGTGTCTTTCTCCTTCTGGGATAGCTCACTCACAATGATCTTTTCTAGATCCCACCATTTGACTAAAAATTTCATGATTTTCTCATTTTTGATTGCTGAGTAGTATTCCATTGTGTAAAAATACTACAATTTCTGTATCCATTCCTCCATTGAGGGACATCTGGGTTGTTTCTAGGTTCTGGCTATTACAAATAAAGCTGCTACAAACATGGTTGAGCAAATGTTCTTGTGTACTTGAGCAAATTTTGGGTATATACCTAGCAGTAGTATAGCTGGGTCTTGAGGAAGCACTATTCCTGATTGTCTGAGAAAGTGCCAGATCGACATCCAAAGTGGATGTACCAGTTTACATTCCCACCAGCAATGGAGAAGTGTTCCACTTTCTCCACAACCTCTCCAGCATGTTCTGTCACTAGAGTTATTCATCTTAGCCATTCTGATGGGTGTAAGGTGAAATCTCAGGGTTGTTTTGTTTTGCATTTTCCTGATGGCTAAGGATGTTGAGCATTTGTTTAAGTGTTTCTTTGCCATTCTATATTGCTCTACAGAGAATTCTCTGTTTAGCTCCATAACCCATTTTTTAATTGGATTACTTGATTTATTGCTTTTTAACTTCTTTAGTTCTTTGTATATGCTGGATATCAGCCCTCTGACAGATATAGGGTTGTGAAGATCCTTTTCCAGTCTGTAGGCTGTTGTTTTTTTTTTTTTCTGACAACAGTGTATTTTGCTTTACAGAAGCTTTTAAGTTTCATGAGGTCCCATTTATTGATTGTTGCTCTTAGAGCCTGTGCTGTTGATGTTCTGTTCAGGAAGTTGTCTCCTATGCCAATGAGTTCTAGGCTGTTGCCTACTTTTTTTTTTCTAACTGATTTAGAATATCTGGTTTTATATTGAGGTCTTTGATCCACTTGGACTTGAGTTTTGTTCAGGGTCATAGATAAGGATCTCTTTTCATTTTTCTGCATGTAGACATCCACTTGGACCAGCACCATTTGTTGAAAATGCTGTCATTTTTCCATTGAATGGTTTTGGTTTCTTTGTCAAAAATCCAATATTCATAGGTGTGTGGGTTTATTTCTGGGTCTTCTATTCAGTTCAATTGATCCTCCTTTCTGTTTCTATGCCAGTACCATGCAGTTTTTATTACTATTCCTCTATAGTACAGCTTGAGATCAGGGATGGTGATACCTCCAGATGACCTGTTGTTGTACAAGATCGTTTTGGAGATTCTGGGTTTTTTGTTCCTCCATATGAAGCTGAAAATCTTTCTTTCAAGGTCTGTAAAGAACTGAGTTGGAATTTTGATGGGAATTGCATTGAATCTGTAGATTGCTTTTGGCAGGATGGCCATTTTCACAATGTTAACCTACCAATCCATGAGCACGGGAGATCTTTCCATCTTATGATATCTTCTTCAATTTCTTTCTTCAGAGACTTAAAGTTTATTTCAAACAGGTCTTTCACTTGCTTGGTTAGTGTCACCCCAAGGTCTTTTATGTTATTAGTGGCTATTGTAAAGAGTGTTGTTTCCCTGATTTCTTTCTCAGCTCTTTTGTCTTTGGTATACAGAAGGGCTTCTGATTTTTTTTGAGTTGATTTTGTATCCACCCACTTTGCTGAAGGTGTTTATCAGCTGAAGGAGTTCTCTGGTTGAATTCTTGGGGTCGCTCATATATACTATCATATCATCTGCAAATAGTGACACTTTGACCTCTTCCTTTCCAATTTGTATTCCCTTGATCTCCTTTAGTTGTCTTATTGTTTTGGCTAGGACTTCAAGTACTATGTTGAAGAGATAGAAAGAGAGTGGGCAGCCTTGCCTTGTCCCTGATTTCAGTGGAATTGCTTTAAGTTTCACTCTGTTTACTTTGATATTGGCTATAGGCTTGCTGTATGTTGCCTTTACTATGTTTAGATATGTGCCTTATATCCCTGATCTCTCCAAGACTTTAAACATGAATGGATGTTGGATTTTTTCAAATGCTTTTTCAGTATCTAAGGAGATTATCATGTGTTTTTTTTTTCTTTTAGTTTGTTAATGTGGTGGATCACATTGATGGAATTCCATATATTGAACCACACTTGCATACCTGAAATGAAGCCTACTTGGTCATAGTGGATGAAATCTTTGATTTGTTCTTGTATTCAGTTTGCAAGTATTTTGTTGAGTATTTTTGCATCAATGTTCATAAGGGAGATTGGCCTAAAATTCTCTTTCTTTGTTGGGTCTTTGTGAGGTTTAGGTATCAAGGTGACTGTGGCTTCATAGAATGAGTTTGGTAGTGTTCCTACTGTTTCTATTTTGTGGAATAGTTTGAAGAGAACTGGAGTTAGCTCTTCTTTGAAGGTCTGGTAGAATTCTGCGCTGAAACCATCTGGTCCTGGGATTTTTTTGGATGGCAGACTTTTGATGACTGCTTCTATTTCCTTGGGGGATATAGGACTATTTAATTGATTTACCTCATCCTGATTCAAATTTGGTAAGTTGAATCGTTTAAAACAAATGTCCATTTCATTTATATTTTCAAATTTTGTGGCATATAGACTTTAGAAGTAAGTCCTAATGAGTGTTTGGATTTCCTCAGTGTCTGTAGTTAAGTCCCCCTTTTCATTTCTGATTTTGCTGATTTGGATAGTTTCTCTCTGCCTTTTAGTTAGTTTGGCTAAACGTTTGTCTATCTTGTTGATTTTCTCAAAAACCAGCTCTTGGTTTCATTGATTCTTTGAATAGTTTTATTTGTTTCTAATTGATTGATTTCAGCCTTGAGTTTGATTATTTCCAGCCTTCTGTTCCTCTTAGGTGCATTTGCTTCTTTTTTTTTTTTTTTTTTTTTTCTAGGACTTTCAGTTAGGCCATTAAGTTGCTTCTATGAGATGTCACAAATTTCTTCTTGAAGGCACTTAGTGCTATGAATTTTCCTTTAAGCATTGCTTTTATTGTTTCCCAGTAATTAGTGTATGTTGTACCTTCATTTTCATTGAATTCTAGGAAGTCTTTAATTTCTTTATTTCTTCCTTAACTCAGCTGTCATTGAGCAGCAAGTTGTTCAGTTTCCATGTGTTTGTAGGCTTTCTTCTAATTCCATTGTTGTTGAGGTGCAGCTTTAGTCCATGTTGGTCAGATAGAATATAGGGGATTATTTCTATCCTCTTGTATCTGTTGAGGCTTGCTTTGTGATCAACTATATGGTCTAATTTGAAGTAAGTTCCATGAGGTGCTGAAAAGAAGGTATACTCTTTTGAGTTTGGATGGAAAGTTCTGTAGACATCTGTTAGGTCTATTTGATTTAAGACCCCTGTTAATGCCTTTATTTCTTTATTAAGATACTGTCTAGATGATCTGTCCCTTGGTTAGAGTGGGGTGTTGAAGTCTCCCACTATTAAGCTGTTGGGATTGATGTGTGATTTCAGTTTTAATAATGTTTCTTTTAGGAATGTAGGTGCTCATGTATTTGGGGCATAGATGTTCAGAATTGTGATGTCCTCTTGGTGGATTTTTCCTTTGATGAGAATGTAGTGCCCCTCCACTTCTTTTTTGATTAATTTTGGTTGAAAGTCTATTTTATTAGATATTAGGATAGCTACCCTAGCTTGTTTTCTGGGTCCATTTGCTTGAAAGACATTTTTCCAACCCTTTACTCTGAAATAGTGTTTGTATTTTTGGCAGAGTTGCGTTTCTTGGATGCAGCAGTATGTTGGATCCTGTTTTCGCACCCATTCTGTTAGTCTGTGTCTTTTTTAAAATTTTTTTATTAATTACACTTTATTCATTTTCTATCCCCCCATAAGCCCCTCCCTCCTCCCCTCCCAATCCCACCCTCCCTCTCCTTTCTGCATGTATGCCACTCCCCAAGTCCACTGATAGGGGAGGTTCTCCTCTTCTTTCTGATCTTAGTCTATCAGTTCTCATCAAAAGTGGCTGCATTGTCCTCTACTGTGGCCTGGTAAGGCTGCTCCTCCCTCAGGGGGAGGTGAACAAAGAGCAGGCCAATCAGATTATGTCAGAGACAGTCTCTTTTCCCATTACTATGGAACCCACTTGGACACTGAACTGCCATGGGCTACATCTGTGCAGGGGTTCTAGGTTATCTCTATGAATAGTCCTTGGTTGGAGTATGAGTCTCTGGGAATTTCCCTGTGTTCGAATTATCTTGTTCTGTTGCTCTCCTTGTGGAGTTCCCATCCCTTCCAGCTCTTAGTATTTCCCCCTTCTTACATAAAATTCCATTCACTCTGCCCATCAGTTGGCCATCAGGCTCAGCATCTGCTTTGATAGTCTATACTGCAGAGGCTTTCAGATGCCCTCTGTGGCAGGTTCCAAGGTTGTTTCCTGTTTTCTTCTGGCTTTCAGAGGCCTTCTGTAGCAGGTTCTGAGGTTGTTTCTATTTTCTTTTTCTTCTGATGTCCATCTTCTTTGCCTTTCATGATGGGGATTAAACATTTTAGTTAGGGTCCTCTCTTTTGCTTAGTTCATTTAGATGTACAGATTTTAGTGGGTTTATTCTATGTTGTATGTTTATATGAGTGAGTATATACCATGCGTGTCTTTTTACTTCTTGGACAACTCACTCAGGATGATCCTTTCCAGGTCCCAACATTTACCTGAAAATTTCATGATTTCCTTATTTTTCATTGCTGAGTAATACTCCATTGTATAGATGTACTGCAGTTTCTGCATCCAAACTTCAGTTGAGGGGCATCTGGGCTGTTTCCAGCTTCTGGCTATTACAATAAAGCTGCTACAAACATGGTTGAGAAAATGTCCTTTTTTATGTACTTGAGCCTCTTTTGGGTATATGCCTAGGAGTGGTATGGCTGGATCTTTAGGAAGCGCTATTCCTAGTTGTCTGAGAAAGCGCCAGATTGATTTCCAGAGTGGTTGTACCAGTTTGCATTCCCACCAGCAGTGGAGAATGTTCACCTTTCTCCACAACCTCTCCAGCATGTGTTGTCCCTTGAGTTTTTCATCTTGGCCATTCTCATGGGTGTAAGGTGAAATCTCAGGCTTGTTTTGATTTGCATTTCCCTAATGGCTAATGAGGTTGAGCATTTCTTTAAGTGCTTCTCTGCCATTCGATATTCCTCTACAGAGAATTCTCTCTTTAGTTCTGTTCCACATTGTTTAAGTGGATTACTTGGTTTGCTGCTTTTCAGCTTGTTTAGTTCTTTATATATACTGGATATGAGTCCTCTGTCAGATAAAGGGTTGGTGATGATTCTTTCCCAATCTGTAGGCAGTCACTTTGTTTTGATGATGGTGTCCTTTGCTTATAGAAGTTTTTCAATTTCATGAGGTCCCATTTATTGATTGTTGCTCTTAGAGCCTGTGCTGTTTGTGTTATTTTCATGAAGTTTTCTCCTGTACCAATGAGTTCTAGGGTATTCCCCACTTTTTTCTAGCCGATTTAATGTGTCTGGTTTTATGTTGAGGTCTTTGATCCACTTGGACTTCAGTTTTGTGCAGGGTGATATGTATGGATCTATTTTCATTTTTCTACATGTAAACATCCATTTGGACCAGCACCATTTGTTGAAGATGCTATCTTTTTTCCATTGTATGGTTTTGGCATCTTTGTGAAATATCAGGTGTCTGTAAGTGTGTGGGTTTATTTCTGGGTCTTTAATGCAATTCCCATCAAATTGCCAACACAATTCTTTACAGACCTTGAAAGAAAAATTCTCAACTTCATATTGAATAGCAAGCAACCGAGAATTGTTAAAACAATCCTCTACAATAAAAGATCTTCTGGAGGTATCTCCATCCCTGATCTCAAGCTGTACTATAGAGCAACAGTTTTAAAAACTGCATGGTACTGGCATAGAAACAGAATGGTGGATCAATGGAATAGTCTGTGTCTTTTTATTGGATAGTTGAGTCCATTGATGTTGATAGATAATAGTGACCAATGAACGTTAGTTCCTTTTATATTGGAGTCGGTGGTCTTACTGTGTTCCATTGCTTGTTTTCTTTTTAATTTTTGTTGGGATATTATCTGTGCTATTTATTCTTGGGTAAAGTTGTTTTCATTGGATTGGAGTTTTTCTTCTAGGATCTTCTGTAGGTCTGGTTTGCTGTGTAGATATTGCATAAATTTAGTTTTGTCATGAAATGTGTTTTTTTTTTTCTCCATTTATGTTGTTTGAAAGTTTTGCAGGGTATAATAGTCTGGGTTGGCATCTGTGATCTTTTAGAATCTGCATGACACCTGCTCAGGCCCTTCTTGGCTTTCATAGTTTCTGATGAGAGGTCCGGTGTGATTCTGATAGGTCTACCTTCATATGTTACTTGACCTTTTTCCCTTGCTGCTTTTAATGTCTTTTCTTTGTTCTGTAGATTTATTGTTTTAACTATGATGTGATGTGATGTGTTTCTTTTCTGGTCTAGTCTATTTGGTGTTCTGTAGGCCTCTTGTATATTTATGGACATCTCTTTCTTTAATTTTCTTCTATAATTTTCTTGAAAATATTTTCTGGACCTTGGCACCTGGAGTCTTCTTTTTCATCAACTCCTATTTTTCTCAGATTCCATCTTTTCATGGTGTCCTTGATTTCTTGGATATTTTGTGTTTGGGATTTTTCTGATTTTACTTTTTCTTTGAGAGTAGTATCAATTTCTGTGAGTGTAACTTCAGTTCCAGAGATTCTCTCTTTCATCTCTTGAATTCTGTTGGTGATGCTTACCCTTGTGGTTCCTGATCTTTTCTCCAAGCTCTCCAGTTCCATGTTTTCCTGTTTGTGTTTCCTTTATTGATTCTAATTCAATTTCATGCCTTGCACCATTTTCTTCATCTGTTTGAATGTGGATTCCTGATTATCTCTATTTTTTTGTTCATTTCCTCTCTATATGCCACTAATTGTCTCTCTACTTGTGCCTCTATTTGTTCAGCTATATTTGCCTGTGTTTCTTTAAAAAATTTTGTCCACTTCCTCTTTCTTTGCCTCCAAATGACTGGCCAAATCTTTAATAGATTTGTTCATTTCATTTTTAACTGCCTGAAATTGCATGGCTATTGCTCTGAAAGAATTGTTTGTTTCCTCTTTATGAGCCTCAAATAATTGGGTAAGCATAGCTTTAAAGTCATTTTCCTGTCCTTCTGATGAATTGGAGTATGCATCAATTTTGGGGGTTGCTGGTGAGGTCATGATGTCCTGATTTATGTTGGATGTGTTCTTTTGCCTACCCCTGGCCATTGGCTTATCTGAAAACTTCCCTATTTGTTTCTGGATTCTGCAGATCAGACTGGTACTGTCTCTTTCTGGTGTCTGGAGTGTTCTTCAGGAAGCTGAGAGGGGTCCTGTGGCCTCAGCGTGTGCGTTGGTGCACTATGTGTACCTGTGGGAGGAAAGTATGCAGGTGCAGAAGGGCAAATGCAGACTCGCTTGCGCTAGCAGGTGCTGGTGATGGTTGCTGAGCCATTTCTGGCACTAACTGCCTTAACTCCTCAGTTGGGCCCATAGGGCAGGGGCTTCAATGTCTCAAGTGGGCCTCTGTTTCCCACAGTGGGTATGTGGGTGAGAGGGGTCTGATGCCTGGCTTCTATTTTAGGAGGACCCTGGATCTGGGGCTCTGCAGACACTCAAGGGCGTACTCACTCTTATGCAGGTCGCATCAGCAGGGATCAGGGCTCTCTATTCTCTGGTTTGGTCCTGCTTAGTCTTATGCAGGAGGCCTGACAGGCTCTGCTAGCTTAGTGCTGCTGCCGCCGCCAGGTTAGAAAGGCCGGCTGTAGCTGTAGACTGGGATCCCAGTCCAGATGCTTTCTGGAAGTCCTGGGGACCCTCCACTATGCTCTCCAAGCCTGGGAGGCCCAGTGCCTGGTATGCCTGGCTTGTATGTCGGGTCTTCTGGGAATTGGTGGGTATATAGCATATTATCTGTCACTGAGAATTTTGGCAGGTCATTCAGTCAGTGGCTGAGTGACTCTGTGGAGCCAGTATGGCGGCCAGCAGACCTGGGACCCTGGGAGGACGGTTTTTGCGGGTCTGGGACTCCAAGACTGGTACAGCTGCCACTAAGTGGCTAGGGAGCTCCATTTTAGCTGCTGCAGACCCCAGGCTGTGAGCACTGAGCTGAGAATCTCAGTGAGCTGGCTGTGCTGAGGAGGAGGGAGGTCTGAGAAAAGGGAGTGCCAGGGATCAAAGGATCATTTCTCTCCTTCCCCAAACAAGTCCACGGTTGGCCTGAGACCAAAGTTCTCTCCTCATGAGATGTTCCCTGTCATTTAGAAAGTCTCTCCATCATTTCCCTGGCTTCAGAAGTCCTTCCACTCACCTACTCAGGCGTTCAGCTCTTCCACAGTTCAAAATCTGTGTGTGCTAGTCGCCATCTTGGCTCCACCCCTCTTCTTTTCTTTTCTTTTGAGATCTCTGGATCCATAGCATGTATCTATCTATCTATCTATCTATCTATCTATCTATCTATCTATCTATCTATCTAACTATCTATCTATCTACATATATGTATATATATGTATGCCTGGTGTGTGTGTGTGTGTGTGTGTGTGTGTGTGTGTGTGTGTGTGTATATATAATGATTGTGGCTTTGTGGCTTTTTATACACACAAAATAAGAAGTCTTCTCATCCTTGTTTAGCTTCTCTTTAGGTTTTCATGTTGGTGAGACTTTATGGGCATATCTACTGACATTACTAAGATGTACAATTTCACAGCAAACTTCCTGAACTCTGGCTCTTACAATCTTTGTGGCTTCTTTCCCTCTCTAAGACTTAAGTGTGAGAGCTGTTTTGTAGATGTATCCTCTGAGACTGGATTCTACAACTCTGCAAACTGATTGATTATGCTTTAGTGCAATGGCCTTAGCATGTGGCAAAGATGTTTCCAACATGAGAAGTGAGGTCTACATTTATTTGTGAATATAAGACAAGATTATTTAGAGTATATTAACAGACTTTGCTTTTTTAGTAATCTGATGGTTATACATTTTCCTTCAAGATTAATGACTTACTACCCCTGTTTTTTTTGCTAGGTTTCTAGTAGAGAACATACTTTCCCTTTGTACAGTGGCTCTTTGGTACACTTATAGGGATAGTGCATTATCACCAAGCTAAGCATGCTGTTATTGCCCCCTAGGCTTTTCATGTCATGCTATCCCGTGTTATCATTCATAGGCATTTTAGCGTTGCAAGACTGTTGTTTCCTCCTTACTTTTGAAGCCTGCGGAGTACTTTTTGTGCTTTGAAAGCTATTTCTGTGAGAGAAGGCACTCAAGTCAGTTCCAGATCTGAGGTATCTTGGAAATTTGTCTGACGGTCATGATATTTTCAGCAGTAGAGGCTTATCTTCCACTTCTGCAGGCAATGAAGGGTAATGGCAATAGCCTGTATGTTTGACAAGTGTCTTAGACAGCACTGACCAATTCCTCAAAAAGGGCTTCTAATGCCTGGTATTGAAGTTCATAATTCATGTTCAATTGATAACAATCAATCAAGCTAAGTGAAAGGCCACAGAATGACAGAGAATCTTTGCCAGCTACACACACACACACACACACACACACACACACACACACACACACACA
>NW_026592666.1:323732-359265 GCF_907164565.1 Psammomys obesus
CACACACACACACACACACACACACACACACACACACACACACACACTTTAAAATACATACTTTAAAAGTGATATACATATATCACTTTCAAATATAGGAAGAACATTACAGTATTTAAACATGTTTTCTGGGGCTGGAGAGATGGCTCTTCCAGAGGCCCTGAGTTTAATCCCCAGCAAACTCATGATGGCTCATAACCATCTATCATGAAATCTGGTGCCTTCTTCTGATATTCAGGTGTACATGCAGGCAGAACATCATATATATAATAACATAAATAAATCTTTTTAAAAGTTACATTTTCTGCATTGTTCTGCAGAGTAATTTTAATCCAGCAACATAGTTTTTCTAGTAAGGGATCATATTCAAAGGGATCATATTCAAGATCAGTGTAATCTTGCTGGAATGCAGAGACTCTGTACACCTTTAATCCCTCTGGCTGGAATAAAGATACATACTTTTCATCCCTCTGGCTGAAATACATATACACCTTTAGTTCCAAATAATGAAGGTGAAGTTAATTTGTAGAAGGAAGCACCCATGTTAGAAAATGTCATAAAATTGATGGCAGAAAAAATGACAAATCAGAGGAGGATCTGACAGAATGAGTTAGAGATAGGATACATTCAACTCTCACAATAGTAGACAGAAAAGAGAGGCTACTTAAGAGTGGTGCAGGAAGACAGTTGAGTTGAGTTTACTATCTGTGGAGTACAATTGAGATTAGTTGAGTTTTTATGGTTTCATTCAGTTCCTGCAATCAGTCCAGTTCAATTCCTGGGGTTCAGAGGCACTTTTTCTGAGCAGAGTAATTCAGTTAGAAGTCAAGAGAAGCCAATTTCTTTTTTTTTTAATTTTATTTTTTTTTATCAGTTACATTTTATTAACTCTGTATCCCAGCTGTATCCCGCTCCCTCATTCCCTCCCAATCCTGCCCTCCCTCCGTCATCTCTACCCTGCCCCTTTCCAAGTCCACTGATGGGGGGGACCTCCTCCCCATTCATCCGATCCTGTTTTATCAGGTATCTTCAGAACTGCCTGCAAAGCCTTCCTCTGTGGCTTAACAGGACTTCTCCTACCTCGGGGGGTGGGGACGTCAAAGAGCCAGTCATTGAGTTCCTGTTAAAAATAGTCCTTGTTCCCCTCACTATGGGAAACCAATTGGTTACTGAGCAAGAACAGGCTACATCTGAGTAGAGGTTCTAGGTTATATCCATACATGGTCCTTGGTTGAATGTCAGTCTCAGAAAAGACCCTGTGCCCAGTTATATTTGGTCCTTGTGGAGCTCCTATCCTTTCCCCATCATACTAACTCCCCCTCTTTCATATGATTCCCTGTACTCTGCCAAAGGTTTGGTCATGAGTCTTTGTATCTGCTTTGAAAACACTGCTGGTTATAGTCCATCAGATGCCCTCAGTAGACTCTTGTCATATGTCCAATGCACATCACATCTGTCTTTCTAAATGAGGATTGATCATCTTACCCCATGTCTGCTCTCTTGATTATCTTTTTTAGGTGTATAGATTTCATTATGTTTATCATATCTTATAAGTCTATATAAGTGAGTATATACCGTGTTTGTCTTTCTCCTTCTGGGATATTTCACTCAGAATGATCTTTTCTAGATCCCACCATTTGCCTGCCAAGTTCATGATTTCCTCCTTTTGATTGCTGAGTAGTATTCCATTGTGTAAAAATACCACAATTTCTGTATCCATTCCTCTGTTGATGGACATCTGGGTTGTTTCCAGGTTCTGGCTATTACAATTAAAGGTGCTATAAACATGGTTGAGCAAGTATCCCTTTTGTGTACTTGAGCAAAGTTTGGGTATATATCTAGCAGTGGTATAGCTGGGTCTTGAGGAAGACCTAATTGTCTGAGAAAGTGCCAGACAGATTTCCAAAGTGGTTGTACCAGTTTACATTCCCACCAGCAGTGGAGGAGTGTTCCCCTTTCTCCACAACCAAGAGAAGCCAATTTCAATCAGTCAGCTTGAAGAAGAGTTTGAGCCAGAACAGCTGAGTTGAACTAGCCATCAGAATTCAGAAAAAGCTAGAAAGGGTGAGCTTATTCAGCAGTAAGTATATAGGCTGAAAACATTCTAGTTTCAGGTTAGCAGATGGAGATGGAAGATGAGGCGGTCATGGTTGGGGCTTACAGATTGTGAAAGACCCCATATCACCCTGAGTTAAACAGAGTTAAACATAGCTAACACCATTTTGTGGTGTACCACAGTTCTGGGAAAAATAGTAAAGGCCGGATGGGAACTAAAAATTACTCTGAGAAATCCAGCTAAGTCACCCCCTCATGATATCTGCGGTCAAGGCTGCCCCAACTGAGCCAAAAACAACTTGTCCTGACCACCCTCATGGTATATCTGACAGGTGGTCCGGCTGAGATAGGAGTCCTGGGAAAAGCAACATATGGCTGCACTAGTCAAGGTCGTCATAATTGTTTTGACCACCCAGTTCCTGGAATTCTGGTGTCCCTGCCAACCCTGATTCATGTTATGGTTTCATGTGAAAGAGCCAATCAGCTCCCTGTAACTATGCTTCTCGCTTCTGTATCAGTGCTTCTGCTCTAACCCTATAAAAAACCCAGCTTTCCACCCAGAAAGGCGCGTAAAGTCATCTGAGTGGCTTTCCGCCCGGGTACCCGTGTATCCAATAAAGCCTCTTGCTGTTTGCATCCGAACGCCTGGCCTCGCTGATCCTTGGGAGGGGGTCTCTCAGATGAAAGATACCCTCCGGGGGTCTTTCAATTGTACAGATTTCAGAAGCTTCCAAGCATAAGCCTTGGGATAGCTACAACAAAGATATACTCAGAGCTCAGTCCAAGCTGTGTATTTGTACTGTTTGGGTACAGATGTCATCACATCCCTTCCTCTGAGAAAATGAAATTAAAATTTACATTTCATTCATTCTGAGACAATTACCCCCTTTATATAGACAATGAGAAAATCTTAATATAGGTTTTTTTAAATATTTTTCATGGTGATTATTTGGTCTTTTAACATTACTTTAGTTTAACAGTATTTAGAAGAGACACCATGACTATGAAACTCTTATAACAGAAAGCTTTTAATTGGGAGCTTCCTTAAAGCTCATAAGTTTCAGCCATTACCAGTATAGAAGGAAGCACGGCAACACACAGGTAGATATAATACAGGAAAAGTTGCTGAGAGATCTATATCTGAATCTATGGGCGGCAGGAAAAGGGAGGCAGGAAAAGGGAGACACTGGGCCTGGTGTGAGCATTTATAACACAGAAACCCACCCCCAGGGAAACACTGCCTCCAACAAGGCCACACCTAATCCCTCTCAAGTAGTTCCACTCTGTAATGAATAAAATTCAAACAAATGAGCCTATGGAGATCGTTTCTCTCCATATCACCTCAGCCATTATGAAGAAGAAATACTTTTTACTTTATTTTTTATTTCTTAGTATTAGATAAATGCCTGTGCATAGTTTTTAAACCAAGAAATGCCTGAAAGTGTTATATACAGTGTACAAGTGATTATCACAAAGCGTAGGCAAACTAGTCTTTTAATGAGAACTCAGTCTTCCTGATGTAGTTACCGGAGAAATGTCTCAAGAGATTTCATAACAAAACATTCATCCATTGTAAACATAACAGTATAAATATCCTAACCATATAATGCAATATACAATAACCAAAGTTAATTCCAGTTTGTTACTTTTAACTGCACTAATTGGTGTCAGTCATGGAATTGTTTTGAGCATAGTGATTTTGTTAAAGTGTACATCCATTCTGTTTAGCTTACCATGCTTACTTTGTCTGTATTTGTTCAATATTTCACAAAATAAAAATAGAAAATTAAAGATTTGTATATAATTTGTATTAATGAAAAAATCTACTATATGTGTGTCAATACATTTTAGACAACAGATTTTTCATAAAATCTAGACCCTTGAAAAGATATTTAGAAGGGCATCTAGGATATAAATCGGAAGTAGTAGACAGGGAACAGGACAGAAGCCATCAACAGGGGTCTTCCGGAAGACGCTATGCAACTGGGTATCAAAGCAGATGCTGAGACTCATAGCAAAACTCTGGGCAGAGTAAAGGGAATCTTATGAAAGAAGAGGGATATAGAAAAACCTGGAAGTGACAGAAGCCCCACAAGGAGACCAACAGAGCCAAAAAATCTGGGCCCATGATAGCCTGCAGAGAATGATGACTCAACCAAGGACCATATATTGAGAGGACCTAGAACCTCTTGCCCAAATGTAGCCCATGGCCAGTTCAGTCTCCGTGAGGGTCCATGAGCAGGTCAGTTCCTGACATGAACTTGGTTGCCTGCTCTTTGGTAACCTCCCCCTGGCAAGTTGGCCTTACTAGGCAACAGAGAAAGAGGATTCAAACATTCCTGATGAGACCTCATAGGACAGGGTCAGATAGTATCAGAGGATGACCTCCCCTAGCAGTGGACTAGGGAAAGGGTATAGGGGGAAAAGAGGGAGGGAAGGTGGGACAGGGAGGAGATGAGGGAGGGGCCCACAGCTGGGATACAAAGTGAATAAATTGTAATTAATAATAATGATGATGATAAAAAAAGTAAAATAAGAAATAAGATGCAGAAGAAAATATTTTTATCATTAAAAAAGATGTATTGAATGTGGAAAAATTCACTGGAATGTAATGAAAATGACACATGAACTACTGAATGAAGGGCTTTCAGTACTGATGTACTAGCTACAGTCATATGATCTTTGATTTATTAGAAGTTATTTTGAGGGAAAAATGGAGAGAGAAAAATAATGAAACACTTTAATTTAAGTTGTCAGGAGTGTCATGAAAAATGAATAAATTCTAGCCATTCAATAGCATATACTTCAGTATAAATTTATTACAATTACTTCTACTATGGAAACAAAACACTTGAAATTATTAAAAATTAGTTATTTGTGATGCTATTAGTAAATAAATACTGTTATTAAACAAATATGTAAGTACAAACTTTACTGTCTTGTTGAATTATATAGTTAGAATTATTATATTCATTAGTATTTTCATGTGATATGATATAATGTTTAATAAATATAATAAAAATTTCTCAGCTTTGATTAATAGCATAAGATGTGTATGCTCATTTTGTTTCATTTATAATAGACCATGAAACATTGTCAGTTTTATCATTCTTAGCAATAAGACTAAGAGCCAAGGGAAAAGAATGGATACTTGATGAGAGAGGAATCAGATACCTTGGAAAAAAACAGGGTAAGAACTTGGGGATGCTTTAAATGAATGAAGGGTATAAGAAAGCTGTCAGTGATGGAATGGAACCTATTAGACAATGAAACAGGAGGCTGCCCAAGAAAGACAATGGTCAGACTTTAAGTAACATCTTTCCTACAAGTTAGTGAAATTCTTGATCCATCATACTTTTTCTCTTTTGTAATTCAGGATGCCTGTCCAGGAATATTCTGATTATACATTGTTATTGTTGTAATGAATTCAGAGAAACCATCAATGACAATAACTCAAACTTACTTATAGAACGGGAATTTGTTACAGTGTTATATAAACACAGAACCATAAAATTGAGTCTCAATCCATCATCAAATAAATTTCAATAATAAATAAATAAATAAATAAATAAATAAATAAATAAATAAATAAATAATTTATTTATTAGAGCAAAAACCCTTGGAGGCCTGGAAAAAGGTTTATGGTATCATGGTGTATTTCCTAGATTATAATTTTTGCAATGTTTAATAATTTGTTAAAATTTTGTACAAAGTATTTAGATCATAGTCACTTCTTCAAGCAACTCCTCCCAATCCATCCTACACTCTCTTCTCACAGAACTTTGTGTCCTCTATTATCTTATTACAACGTTTTCTTTCAGACACTCTTGATGTGTGGCCTTCTACTGGAACATGGTAAACCCACAAAAGACATAGTCTAATGCTTCCTCTTCCACAAAATATCAATTATTAATAGCTCCTCATTTCGGTGTGGGACTTCTTTCTTACCTACTTTCTCTATTATAAGGATTTGTGTTGCTTAAGCTTCCAAAGGACTTGAGCATGCTGGTACAACACTAGCCTCTACCTTGCTGTTTTCAGAAAGCACTGTATTCATCCACTCCCTCTACCTTATTTGATCTTCCAAAATCTTCTTCCTTGGGGATCTTTGCAACTTTGGATGATGGAGCATGATTTAGATGTCTTATTTATGGATTCACACTACCAAAATCCTTTATTGTCTGTACCTTGGCTAGTTTGGGAGGGTTGTATTAATTGCTATCTTCTAATGAAAGAAGGACTAAGAGACATATTAATATATGGTTGTAGCAATAAATTGTTAAATGTCAGTTTAACACTGTGGCCATTGAGCAGAGTAATAGTAGTAGATTTTCATCAGAATCTCTCTAGCCAGTTACTTGGCACTCATAATGGTGAGAGATATGGTTCCATCTTGTAGAAGTAGTTTTAAATATATTCAGGAAACTGTTGGATAATCTAATAGCCCATGCCACTATTGTACCAGTGGGCATGTCTTGCATTTCTGTGATCATATTATCTACCATTACTCATAATTAAATAAATTAGTAGTATCATTTCTTTTCAAGTAACAAGCATAGCTCCCTCCAACAACTTGAAGACATTGGCCAGTTAGTTCTCATAGACCTCCAAACATTACAGGATATTGTCTATTCCTTTGGATACCTTCCAGAACTTAACCATAACACCTCCTTTCTGATAATATCAAGAATCTTAGTCATAGATTATGAAAAATGAAAATGTAACTCATCTGAAGGTTTCACCCCTGAATGTAATTTAGCATTTAGTAATGATTGAAGAAAAATTGAGCTATGTTTCTACAATGCAATAAACTTGAAGGTTATACAGCTTTTAAAACAAATGTCATGCATAAGTATCATTAAAAATCATACATTTCAATAATATCTTCTTAGGTGCAATTTCAATGGGATTTATTAAAATGTAATTTCTTAAAATGTGACTATATTTTGCAAAAGTCTATCATGAATTCATCAAATTATGTGTCAATACTCCCATGTTAAAAAACATACCTCTTGCTTGGATAAAAACCACTTCTAATTAATTAGTAATTTTAAAGAATATAAGGATCTTGAAAAATCAACATTGGATAATTTCCTCATGACTAATAGCCTTTAGAAACTTCATTAATTATAGTCCATCTATAATCCAAAGTAATTTCCAGACTGCTTACATTGAGATATATTTCTTGAATATGTCAATGTTCTAAAATCATGTCATATGTATAATTCACAGATACTTGCTATATTCACAAATGTCTTCCTTGGTATAATAAATTTGAAAGTCATGCTTTTATATTACTTAGCTGTAAATAAAAGTGAAATCATGACAATTTCAAGACAATAGAGGGAATGGAGATAGATAGATAGATAGATAGATAGATCCCGAAAGAAAAAAATAACTATTTATGATATAATATCTACTGTATTTGGATATAGCTTCAAAACTTCTGTATGCTTATTTAAATTGTAGCACAAATGGAAGAAAGAAAACTAAAATGGGGTATTTGGGAGGGCAGGCTAATAGATTAGGGATAGTGTAGGGGGCTATAGGTGAAATAAAAGTAGTGTTGAAATGCTATGAGTAGAAACTTTTATTGTAGGAGTATTGAATCATGAAAGCTAGGTGATGCAGGAGATGGATAATTCAAGAAAATTATCTATGTCTAAAAGCAGATGCATGCGCGGACACACACACACACACACACACCTTTTTTTTTTTAATAAAAAATAAATTTACTTTTAAGCTTCAAAAAACTGTGACCAAGCATGTTTGGTTTTTTTTATACTAGTCTTTCCTAAATAATTATCTTTTTTTTTTGTATTTTATTTTTTTCTTATCAGTTACATTTTATTAACTCTGTACCCCAGCCATGTCCCGATCCCTCATTCCCTCCCAGTCCCTCCCTCCCTCCCTCATCTCCACCATGCCCCTTGCCAAGTCCACTAAATGGTTCCTAATGATGTCCTGCTATACTATAGATTGTTGCATTATCCAATTGTCATTAGAGAGGCTTCCTCTGCCATCAGCAGCAGCTGTAGATACCCACAGCCTGATATTAGGTGAAGAGAGAGTCTAAATTACATGTCCTGATTAGCTCCTTTTCCTCAGAGTTTGGGGAATCCCATGGAAAAAGGGGAGGAAAGATTGCAGGAGTCAGAGGAAATGGAGAATACCAGGAGAACAGGGCCCACTGAATCAACTAAGTAGGGCTCATATGGGATCACAGAGACTGAAGCAGCAACCACTGGGCTTGCATGAGTCTGCACACCATGGTATGGCTATAGCTTTTGGGTTTTGTGGGACCTTTACCAGTGGGAGTAGGTATGACTCTGGCTCTTTTACCTGTACTTGAATCTATTTTCCTATAACCAGGTTGATTATTCAGCCTCAATAGTTGACTTTTGCCTTGTCTTATTGTACCTTCTTTTGTCCTATTGTTCTCTTTTGGAGACCTGTTCTTTTTTGAAGTTTTGAATCTGGGAAAGATGAGAGGTAGGGGAATCTTGGAAGAGTGGAGCAAGGGAAAACTTTGGTCAGGATATATTTTATGAGATAAGAATTTATTTTTCAAAATATGTACTACCATGTAAGCCAGTTTAACTAAAATAATAATTAGAGATATTTCATACATTTGATATGAAAGAAAAGAGAGATTTTTAAAGATTGAAGGACTAAGCTTAGAAGTGAAAATGGAATTGGGAGTGGATGAGTTAACGAACACCAAGGGTGATTGGAAAGCCCTGAAGAAACCTACTATTTAGTAAGCTAATTTCAGAATACAACTGTATGGAATAAAAAAAAAAAATCTCAAATGGAATTACCCTTCATTGGTGGAAAATGTTCTTCACAGAATACATCGGTTATTAAAATCTCAGTGTAAAGAATGGAATTTTTGTTTATTTGTTTGTTTTTGAGTTATTGATCAGGGTGGCCACAGAGGTTTTCATAAGAGTAGGGAATCTTAGGAAAAAAGTGGGAAACAGTAAGATCTGGAGAGGACAGGAACTCCACAAGGAGAGCAACAGAACCAAAAAATCTGAGCACAACGGTCTTTCCTGAGACTGCTATTCCAACCAAGGACTATGCATGGAGATAACCTAAGACCCCTGCACAGTTGTAGCCCATGGCAGTTCAGGGTCCCAGTGGGTTCCATAGTAATAGGAACAGGGACTGTCTCTGACATGAGCTGATTGGCCTGCTCTTTACTTACCTCCCCCTGAGGGGAGAGCAGCATTACCAGGCCACAGAAGACAATGCAGCCACTCCTGATGAGACCTAATTGACTAGGATCAGAAGGAAGGAGAAGTCCTCCCCTATCAGTGGACTTGGGGAGGGGTATGCATGCAGAGGGTGGAGGAAGGGAGGGAGTGGGACGGGAGGAGGGAGAGAACCACAGGGGGCATACAAAGTGAATAAAGTGTAATTAATTAAAAAAAAAGTAAAAAAAAAAAAAAAAAGAGTAGAACCTATTGCCATTGCCCTCAGTAGATTGCCATGAATGTACGGCCTTTTGTTAATGATTTAACATACTGTAGCTGCAGGATGTGAGTAACTAAACATCAGTACAACTAGGGAACATCTTAAAAATATTATCTCTCTATCCATATATATGTGCTGTCATCAGCCTTAGCCAGAGAAACTTCTACTTGCAGTCGTCAAAGTGCTGAAAATAAGACATTGTGTTCCCAGTCTTAACTAAGATACCTGTATTACCGTCCCTTACTCCCAACCAAGGACTAGGGGATATCCTGGAAGAGGGGACTAAACTAAAAGGACTCTGAAAGCCAGACAATGGAAAGCAGTGATTTTTTTTTTTCCTTCTGGACATGACATGGTGTTTGCTCTCATTAACACAGTGGGTATGGTTGCCTGCCAGAGATCAAAACAGGAATTCCCGCAGGGTGAGGTAGATGCCCTCCAACCTCCATCCTCTTACTGAGAAGACATTAGCAGATGGTAGATTGTAACGGAGGAAGAACTATTCTCTTTCATGTTGGGACCACTATTGGTACTCCACATTCCAGTGGATGACCCTAAGCCTATGTACACATAAGCAACAATAACTGGGCTTTGTGGGTCAAAAAGTGACAACATTGAGAGGAATGTAAAGAGTGAGAATATAGATTAGCAGGAGAGATAAATCATGTTTAAAAAAGGTATATATTATCATGTTATATTCCATTCATTACATGAATGAAATCAAGAAGAAACAAAAAAGGTAAAAATAAAAATAATTAATGGGGAATTTCATACAATGTACTATATACTTTTTAGCATAATTTGTAAGCATAAGATAGCTAATTATATTCTATTACTTGAATAGATTATTTGAAGGTTATAGAATATTAATATCATGTTATTATTAAGCTTTTTATATGTTTCAATGGTATGATAAAATTCTTATCTTTTTATTTTTTATTTTATTTATTTTTTATATTAATCACAGGTTACTTATATTGAATCCCAGCTGTATCCCACTCCCTCATTCCTTCCCAATCCCACCCTCTCTCCCTCATCTCCTCCCTGCTCCTTTCCAAGTTCACTGATAGGGAGTACCTCCTCCCCTTCCATCTGACCCTAGCTTATCAGGTGTCTTCAGGACTGGCTGCAATATCTTCTGTGGCCTAGCAAGGCTGCTCCTCCTTCGGGAGGGGGGGGGGTTGAAGATCTTGCCATTGAGTTCATGTCAGAAATAGTCCCTATTCCCCTTACTAGAGAACTCACTTGGACACTTAGCTACCACAGGCTATATCCGTGCAGGGGTTCTAGATTATATCCATACATGGTCCTTGGTTGGAGAAACAGTCTCATGAAAGACCCCTGTGTCCAGATATATTTGGTCCTTCTGGAGCTCCTGTCCTCTCCAGGTCTTACTAACTCCCCTTTCTTTCATATAATTCCCTGCACTCTGCGGAAGGTTTGGTTATGAGTCTTAATATCTGCTTTGATACACTGCTAGGTAGAGTCTTTCAGAGGCCCTCTGTGGTAGGCTCCTGTCTTGTTACTTGTTTGCTCCTACATCCAATATCCATCCCATTTGTCTTTCTAAGTGAGGATTGATCATCTTACCCTGAGTCCTCTTTCTTGTTTATCTTCTTTAGGTGGATAGATTTCAGTATATTTATCCTATATTATAGGTCTATATAAGTGAGTATATACCATGTGTGTCTTTCTGCTTTTGGAATAGCTCACTCAGGATGATCATTTCTAGATCCTACCATTTGCCTGCAAATTTCATGATTTCCTTGTTTTTAATTGCTGAGTACTATTCCATTGTGTAAAAGTACCACAATTTCTGTATCCATTCCTCAACTGAGGGACATCTGGGTTGTTTTCAGGTTCTGGCTATTACAAATAAAACTGCCACAAACATGGTTGAGCAAATGTCCTTGTGTACTTGAGCATCTTTTGGAAATACGCCTAGCAGTGGTATAGCTGGTTCTTGAGGAAGCACTATTCCTAATTGTCTGAGAAAGCACCAGATTGATTTCCAAAGTGGTTGTACAAGTTTATGTTCCCAAAAAGCAATGGAGGAGGGTTCCCCTTTCTCCACAACCTCTCCAGCATGTGTTGTCACTTGAGTTTTTGATCTTAGCCATTCTGATGGGTGTTAAGGTGAAATCTCAGGGTCCTTTTGATTTGCATCTCCCTGATGGCTAAGGACATTGAACATTATTCTCTTTATGGTTTACTTTCATTTCTGAGTGAAAAGACAAGTTTATTCTTATAAGAATACACCAAATCATAATAATCAACCATGGAAAATCCTAATATCTAATACTGACAAATAATAATGAAAAATGTAAATATAAACTTAGATAGACGACCTCTCCTACCAGTGGACTTGGGGAGGGGCATGCATGGAGAAGGAAGAGAAAGGGAGGAATTAGGAGGGGAGGAGGGAGGGAACTACAGGAGTGATACAAAGTAAATAAAGTATAATTAATTAAAAAAGTCAACCAGTAGATTGAAAACAGAAATTTTAGAAAAGTGATTAACATCTCTTAAAATCTTTATTCCATTTTTCACGTGCCCACTGTCATGCACAGGGTATAATAAACATATGCACACTAACATATACTCTCACACATATATGTATACATCTTTACTTGATATATAAATAAAACAAATATAATGAAAACACAATTTATACAAAAATTCAAATAAAATGTTTAGAGACATAGAGAATGTACTCCTAAATTTTAAGAGCAATGCAGAATTTTTTGAACCATGGTCCTCTGGAAGAAAAATCTGTGGTTCTAGACGTATGAATCTAGTTCAAACCTATATAAAAGGAAGTCTAATAAATATGAATGCATTAGTTATTATGCACTTTATAAATTTCATTAAAAAATCTAGTCACACAGATATAAACATGTTACTGAACTGGAGCATGATGCATATGTAAAACTGCATTGTAGAACACACAAAATAAAACGGTGGAAATACAGCAGGAAAGGTGCTTAAATATTCAAAAGTAAAAGACATACTGTATACCTAAGTAAATTCAAAGAAAAGCATGTTTATTTCTTGAAATGATGTTTATTAATTAAATATGACGAGGCTGTTGCATAGCCAAAGAAAACCACTGTCAGAATAAATTCCATACCAAGTCAAAATAACCTTCAAGACAGTAATTGACAATGTTCTGTTCAAACCAATAATTTAATGAAAATGTTGACAGCAATAGACTTGCCAACTTGTAGTTGAGAAATATCCAACTGTAGAGGAGGCGCCAGCAGTGACTGCTGCAGAGGGAGGGAGAATCATTTTCATTTTTTTCCCCAGGGATGAAATTTCATTTAGGGCATCATGCTCCAGTGGCTAGTATACAACATGCACAGGAATGTGTATATGTGTGTGTGTATATGTACATAATATATATCTAATAACAATAATTAGTGGAAAAGAGAGCACGATTTTGAGAAGGATAAGAAAGGCACACAGAAGAAGTTAGAGTAGGGAGTGCAAGGTATGGGAAATAATTTAAATACAGTGCTCATGTATGAAATTCTCAAACATTTTAGTACTTAAATGCAAGAATAAATTGAAAGCAGATATGTACTAATACAATTAACAATCAGTTGTGAGGGATGAGTCACTATACCTTAAACATAGATACAGGAAAACGACTTTTCTGTGTAAATTTTAAGAGTATCTCAGTAAAAGGAACAAAAGAATAAATAAGTAAATATGTGAGGCTGAGGATATAGCTCAGGAGTACAGAGATCACCTGTCTGGACAAAATCAACAACAGTAAAGAAAAATAATTTATGTTTAAATATTAAAATATATGTTCTTGTTAAGACAAGAATATAATTCATATTAATTCATATTTTAAATGTTGATACAACACACATGATGCCAAGTTTAGCAGAATACCATATTTAATATTTAGCATATAAGTTAGAATGTCATACTACATATATACAAATATTAATCTGGAAATTTGTGTATGATGAAAAACATAAAGTTACCAGTTTTTAGTCTTTACACAAGTTTGCTGGTTTTTAGTTTTATTTTGTATAATAAAATATAACTTTTTTACTTTGTTTGAATAAAGATTGATTAATTTCTAAATATACAATAAAATTTCCTATGAATTAGTCTATAAAAAGCAACATAATTTTTTTTTCTCACACAGTTCTACATGCTAATACTTATGGCCACAAGACATTTGTCTTGTTCAAGGCGTCTCTGAAGCACCGTAAATATTGCACCACTGCCAGCGCCAGTGATGGGTGATGATTGCGTGCTCCCAGACTGGGTGCCTTGTTGATGTGAGTAGCTGGTGCTGTGAGGTTCATGCGGATGTGAGTAGCGTCTGCTGCTACCTGATGCCATGCTGATGTCCATGGTCCATGAAGTCACCAGCGGCCCATGTAGCTGTTTTGAGTAGGTGTGATGTCACCGGAGGCCGTGTTGATATCCATGGTGTCCGTGCTGTTGCTTTGGGTCCATGACTGGGTATGTGTTGTTGCTGCAGCCAGGGGCTGTGCTGTTGTTTATGGCTCATGCTACCACTGAAGACCATGTGGATATCTGTGGTCTGGCTGCTGCCTGAATCCCTGTTAATATCTATGGCGAGAGCAGCAGAAGAGACCATGTTGGTATCCAGCAGCATGTACTGCCATCTAAGACCTTGTTGAGTTCCACAGCCTTCTTGGTGCTGGAGGCCAGTAGATATCCATGGTCGGTGATTTCTCTAGATACCATATGGAAGTCCAAGATCTGTGCTCCTTCTGACTGTAAACGGCAAGGAAGCACTTTTTTCCATGTTATTGTTGACTGCTAACTCACAGTTGAGAAAGGACATAGAAGACTTCTATGAACAATCCCCCTCCAACAAAAACAAAAACAAAACACACAGACACACACACACAGACACACACACACACACACAAAAACAAACAAACAAACAAACAAACAAACAAACAAAAAACCTAACAACCACACGGGAAGCCGTTGAAGAGAACTCTTATAATAATGAATATTATTATTACAATTTATTCATTTTATATCCCGACTGTGGGTCTCTTCATTTCCTCCTCATACCACCTTCCCTCCCTCTTCCCCCTTATGCCCTACCCCTAGTCCATCAAGCCTCATCAGGACTGCCTGTATCCTCTTCTGTTGCAAGGCAGCATCACCACGGGGAAGTGATTAAAGAGCAGGCTGCCAAGTTCGTCACAGAGGCAGCCCCTGCTCCCTTTACTCCACAAGGAGACCAACAGAGCTAAAATATCTGAACCCAGTGGGTCCTGCAGCAACTGAAGCACCAACCAAGGACCAGGCATGGAGAAGACCTAGACCTGCTGATCAGATGTAGCCGATAGGTAGCTCAGTCTCCATGTGAAAAGAACTATTAAAAACTGTAATAATGATGGTTATTGGTGCAGGTGGGGATGGAGAAGGACTCACTTTCTTTAAGAGGTGTCCACAAGGAATTTGAACATACTCCACTTACTACGTGGAAAACACAAAGTGGAAATGTTTTTTTTTTTTTTTTGGGGGGGGGGTGAGGGGAAGAAGTGTGGAGGGATGGACTTGGGAATATTTAGAAGGTAATGAGGGTGCATTATGTCCTGGAAAGGACAGGAGCTCCACAAGGAGAGCAACAGATCCCAAAATTCTGGGCATAGGGGTCCCTTCTGAGACTGATACTCCAACCAAGGACCATTTATGGAGATAACCTAGAACCCCTGCACAGATGTAGCCAATGGAATTTCAGTGTCCAAGTGGGTTACCTCAATAAGGGGAACAGGGACTGTCTGTGACATGAACTCGACGGCTGGCTCTTTGATCACCTCCCCATGAGGGGAGAGCAGCTTTGCCAGCCACATGGGAGGATAATTCAGGCAGCCCTGATGCCATTTCTCTTAAAATGTTTTAATAAGTTTCCTTTTGTGTTCACTTGTGAATTCTTACACTAAAATTTACCATTAAAAGAAAAAGTGTATATAATGGAACAAATGAATTCTTAGCTTCTACTGGATGGAAGATTAATTTTGTAGAGTATAAAAATTTAATACCTAAAATATACATGGAACAGAAGTGGAAAGTATTTTAACATGTAATGATAAAAAATTTCTTATTCCTACATTAAAATGTACCATGTGTGCATTTTTGAGCATAAAATCTTTAAAAATATGAGTCTTGATCAATAATTTTTCTTGTAATAGTCCTAATAAGAATTCATAATATATGATTTTAAAATAACAAAAATCATCAAATAAATATTGTACAGTAATATAAATATTCCACTGTTCTAAATTTGCTTTTCAAGTAAAATACTATAATTTTTTAAAATAAATATGTAAGAAAAAGAATTAAAATTAAGTATATTTGTAAAATAAGAAAGGACATACTACCACCTAGTGGTTGTGCGGTTTGCTCAAGGGTGGTATTTTCCCATTCAAAACCACAAAATTACACATTGAGTAACGCTGAAAGCAAAAATAGTTTAAGTGTTTAATACGTACATTATTATGCCAGTTAGCTGTTAATATAATATACTTACACTATTCACATTGCATAATTTTAAGCAGTTTTTTTATCAAAAAAGAGATAGGGAAATGAATAGTTATGACTAGACATAAAACAAGTCAACATCTCCTTCTTATACCCAGAATACAAGATTAAACAATTTTGTGAAGATCATGAAGAATAATTATTTGAAAATTATTTTCTATTTGCTGGAGAGTGTATGTTTATATGTTCATGTTTTATCTTATATAGAAAGAAATGTTATAATAATCATAATTAACATTAAACTGACTCTTTAAACAGTAGTTAATCTTCTAAAGAAAAAGGTTTGAAGAGTTTCCAGGAGTGCATGAGTTAGAACAGAAAGGATCAAATAGAAAAACATTTTTGAAAATAAATTTATATTATATGATTTTTCTGTGTAGCTGTTATGCCATATTTGCACAAGTTAGGGTCATCTGTGGAGAAGTAATCTTAATCTGAGTTGTCAGCTAAGTGTGGGTTGAGCCATTCCTGAGTAGATAGTTGTAAGTTCTGTAAGAAAGCAGACTAGCAAGCCATTAGCAGGACGCCAGGCAGTGACCTTCCATAGACTCTATTTCAGAATCTTCCTCTACATTTCTGCTTTGAGTTCCTGCACTGAATTCTCTTCATTTTGCACTATGATAAGGACATGAAATCAACCATTTCCTACTCAAGTTGTATTTGGTCATGGTGTTTTATTACAGCAATGGAAAACCCAAATAAGACAGTAACAATTGTTAATGTTTTTCTGTGTTCTCTTCTGCCTTCATTGACTACATTTGTGTGATTATCCATGCTCAGATTGTTAATGCTGTATGGTGATGGGTATACATATAAAAACTTTTAATGCAGTGTATTTTAAAATTTTAGAATTTGTAGATTTTTCACCTGTTTGTAGAACGATTTAAAACTTAATAAAATAAAGTTAATCATCACTATGTAATTTAATAGTTTAAATTATTAAAATAATATTTATTCATTTAAAAGATCCTACTCAATTACACAACCTTTTTGAGGATTCTGAAAAGAGAATTTCATTAAAGATTTTTTCAAAAATCAACATTGTGTTAAGCAATTAAGAAGTGTAGAAATCTTTGATTCTTTTATTAAATTTATATTTTTTATTAATTACAGTTTATTCACTTTGTATCCCAGCTGTAATCCCCGCCCTCATCCTCTCCTAATCCCACCCTCCCTCCCTCATCTCCTTCCAGGCTCTCTAAGTCCTCTGACGACCTCCCCTTCACTCTGATCCTAACCTATCAGGTATCATCAGAACTGGCTGCATCGTCTTCCTCTGTGGCCTGGCAAGGCTGCTCCCCCATAAGGGGGAGTTGATCAAAGAGCCAGCCACTGAATTCATATCAGAGTCCCTGTTCCCATTACTAGGGAACCCACTTTGAGAATGAGCTGCCATCGACTACATCTGTGCAAGAGTTCTAGGTTATCTTAATGCATGGACCTTGGAGTATCAGTCTTAGAAAAGATCACCCAGATTTTCAGGTTCTGTTGCTCTCCTTATGGAGCTCCTGTCTCCTCCAGGTTTATCCCCACATCCTTTCATAAGATTTCTGCACTCTGCCCAAAGTTTGGCTATGAATCTCAGTGTCTGCTTTGATACCATGTTGGGTAGAGTCTTTCTTTCTTTCTTTCTTTCTTTCTTTCTTTCTTTCTTTCTTTCTTTCTTTCTTTCTTTCTTTCTTTTTTTCTGTTAGTTTATAATTTTTTTTTAGTTAGTTATTTTTATTTTTTTATATTAACCACAGGTTATTTACTTTGTATCCCAGCCATAGCCCCTCCCTCATTCCCTCCCAATCCCACCTTCCCTCCCTCATCTCCTCCCTGCCCCTGTCTAAGTCCTCAGGTAGGGGAGATCCTTCTCCCCTTCCATCTGACCCTAGTTTATTAGGTGTTATCAGGACTGATAGCAATGTCCTCCTCTGTGGCCTAGCAAGGCTACTCCTCCCTCCGATTGGGGGAGGGATCAAATTGCCTGCCACTGAGTTCATGTCAGAGACAGTCCCTGTTCCCCTTAATAGCGAAACCCCTTTGGATGTTGTAGAAAGACAAATGGGTTGGATATAGGAAGTAGGAGAAAACAACAAACAGGACAGGAGCCTACCATAGAGGGCCTATGAAAGATTCTACCTAGCAGTGTATCAAAGCAGATGCTGAGAATCATAACCTTGGGTAGAGTGCAGGGAATCAGATGAAAGAAGGGGGAGTTAGTAAGACATGGAGAGGACAGGAGCGCCACAAGGAACAAATATATGTGGGCACAGGCATTATTTCTGAATGACCCTCCAACCAAGCGACTCTCGAACCAAGGACCATGCATGGACATAACCTAGAACTCATGCTTAGAGGCAGCCCATGGCAACTGGGTAGTCTTTCAAAGGACCTCTTTGGTAGGCTCCTGTCCTGTTCCCTGTTCTCTCCCTCTTCTGATGTTTGTCCCATTTGCCTTTCTGAGTGAGGATTGATCATCTTACCCAGGTTCCTCCTTCTTCCTTAGCTTCTTTAGTATGATTATCCTCTATTAGATGTCTAATTTCTACTTATAAGTGAGTATATACCAGGTGTTTCTTTCTGCTTCTGGGATACCTCCCTCAGGAAGATCATTTCTTGATCCTACCATTTGTCTGCAAATTTTATGATTTTCTTGTTTTTAATTGCTGAGTAGTAAAAAACCTGTAGCTTTTAATTTCTACCAAGGTCCTAATATAGGAAAAGTAGACATCAGACAAAAATTTATTAATTTATTAATTTTTCACATACACAATGAATGCATTTTAAGGGCAATCCAATATGACAGTAGCCCTGGGTGTAAGAACGAAAATATAAATCAAATTGTTGAGTTTAACTTCTTCTGCTATTACTTTTATTAGCACCTGTAGGTGCACATAAGAGAAATGTAAAATGTAAAGAAAAAAGCCACAGGCTTGGTGAAAAACTAAGACAAGAAATATCCAGAGTGCAAATTTTAGCCACTGGGAAACATACAAATATTTGAAAACCTGAGATGGCCCCCAGAAGTAAAATCACAAAAAGAAGGTGGGAATTTAATGAATGCAAAACCGAGGCCCAGCAATGAAGGACCACCTAGGCCATCCACAGTATTTGGATTTAGGTAGGAAAAGTGTTGCCTGAAACCCTGTTATATTCTAGTGAAATAATTTTTAAAATTGTATATCAGAAAGAAATGTAAGGAAGGAGGTAAGTTGATGATGCTGAAGATACCTCCGTGAAGCACGTGAAACCGAGGGATGACACTTGACAGAAATAGCAGGTGTTTCCACCAGGACTTCAGTGGCATAATATAAAGGTCTCTGTTCTTTACAATGGTTCTCTGATTAGTGCTACCAAGACACATGCAAAATGCAAGCGCCATCTGCATCAATTTCGAAGCATCGTTTTACAGAATATTTCTTACTTTAAAAAGGTGTAAATGAGCCTTTCCAAGAGAGAGAGGTGAGAGTTATCACCTTATTCAACTTATGAAACTTATTATCACCAACAGGGAGACAATCACACATTATGTACTACCTGACATGATACGAAATAATTGCTTGGATGGTGATCTTAACTCTGTCAAAAATCAATGTATTCCCTACAGCAGTACAAAGGCCAAAATATTCTGGAGCTGTTAATTGCTCAATCACGAGGAAGATGTGGCAATCGGGGTTTGTTCTGAATTCCAGCAAATCAATGGTGAATATATACCACATTAAATCTTGACTTTTTATTGTGTGTGTGTGTGTGTGCTCACATGTGTTGGGGCACATCTATGGGGGGAAAGGGTAACACAATACTCAGTTCTATTGTTCCACCTTTTACATGGATTCTGAAGATCAAAATCAGGGAGCCAGAAAAGAGAAGTGAGATTTTTAAGGAATGCTCAATTCCAGTTAAAGGGAAAGTGTATCACTGAAAAGATTTGAAAATGTCATCAATATTAGGAAATTCCTGATGAGGTAACAGTTTTTTGCAACACGGCTTTGTAGTGAGACATGAGCAAACATCTGCCCATGCAAACTCATTCAGGAAGAGTACAAATGGCACCAAATTCACAAGGGTAAACCAGTAAGTTTTACTGGGATGACTTGCGGGAATAGGAGTGAGAGATCATTTACAAGATCAGAAATGACACGGACATACTGCATCGCGAAAGTCCACCAGAGCATGGATATCAGCTCAGAAAACACGAAAACCTGAAGGCAGCTCAACAATCTTGTGCATGCCCTTTTGAGGTGGCTGGAATGAATAAAACATTCAGGAAGCTGAGCTGCTCTCAATTTCTTGCAGGCTGGCTGGTTGAATTGCCATTTCACAGTGTGCTCCTGTAAGAGTATCTTTCAGTAGTCCTTACTGAAAGTCCTTATTTACCATTCCTGAGAAGAGGCCTAGCGATTCTGCTCAGTTTTAGAGAATTCCTGAAGCTATCTGGGTTTCCTACTTCCCGAGTTTGATGAATTCCCTTTAGTACTGAATATTTCACCTCACTTAGAACAACCTGTAATTTTATTTCCTGAAGATAAATGCCTCATGTCTTAAAAAAAACTCCTCCTTGGGAAATCTGTGTTTTTACCTCTCCGTATACTTCTTGTCTTAAAACAACCTGTTGTTCACCTTTTCTTTAATATTCTAAGTCTTACTAAACTTCATTACAGGATAGGATGTTTTAATCTCAAAAGAATTTGCTATAGAACCTTTGGTGATAATAAGGACATATAGTTGCTACAAAAATACATGAATAAGAATGTAAACTTCTTTATTTTAAAAATATGGAACAATTACTTGCTCATCTAAAAAACATGAGGTAAGAACACTGTGCCTTGTTTTCTGACTATTGCACACCACAGTTCTCTTGGCTCTGATGATTTTTCTGTCTGTTCTCTCATTGTTTCTCTTAATTTCTATTTTTGTTAACAATATTGACATTGCCTTTAGCTTGTCTCCTTATTCATTAATGAGAAATACAAGAGGTGCTGCTGAGCCTCAGTGTGTCTTTCATATATATTTTGTGTTTGTGAAAAAACTCTTCAGTATTTTATTTTGAATTATTAGCTCATGTCTTTTCTGTTTATCAATTTTATACATCAGTTAGATGGGTTATGAAAGCATTACACATTCTTGTTTTGAGAGAGCCAAATTTTCTTCCCCTCATAATAACTTTTATATAAAATGCATTATTTTTACAGAATTTAATAAATAAATGTAAAAATTTGAAAACATAAATTATCAAATTCAGATTATTTTCATTTTAAGTACTGTTTTTAGTGTCCATTTTTAAAGGATGTAAAATGTGTCAAGTTGAAATTTCTTTTCTATCTGTTTCCTCATTTTAATTTTGTGAGTTTTCCTAGGGAGACATGGGAAAAGTGTATTTTGCAGAGAAATTTCACTAATTAATACCACCAGAGTATTAGTTTCATCAAAGTACAGTTTAATGAGCTGAGGAGTCCATTTCAGTTAATTTTAAGAGCACAGTTTCTTCTAAATATTTTTTATAACCATAGGCAGTATCTTGTCACCCCATGTTACTGAATGCTTTATTTTTATTTTTTGTAGTTTATCACTATGAATGGAGGGACAGGTAATATATCAAGGTTTTGAATATGAATGACTCCTGAGCTCTCTGTCCAAAGAAATGGACATTGAGTGAATGGAGGGATCATAAGATGAGAGGAATCACTATGAAATACAGCAGGACTATATATATATAAAATGAAAGTAGATAAGGATTATACTAAGAGATGAAAGGTTTAAGCTTGTCATAGAATGTAATATTAAAAAATAGGGTGTGGTAACCAAAACAAAATGTTCATTGAAAAGCTAATTAGAAACCTACAATCTCCCAACCCAAGAAAAAGAATTAATTAGAGGGGATTTAAACATGAAAACAGCGGAGGTAAGTTATCTGAGTTAAATGTTTTAGTGGGAATGAGACTGGAAATATGAATTATTAGGGTTTAGAGTAACCAAACTAGAGACACATTAAGAAGCCTAATAATAACACATTATTTTGAAAGTTAAGTAAAATAATGTATGTACGAATTTTAACATAAGTACCCAATTATAGGTAGACAATGCTGCTCCCAGATGATATGTGTCATTAGATGAAAATCTCAATACCATAATGAAATGTTTTGATATGAGGTATTTCTTTAAGAAGTCCCACAGCCGTACAGAGAAACAGAGGCTCTTACGATTACTCTTAGTTTTTCACCATTACTAGGTGGCAAGTCCTTTGTGATGAAGGCACCATTCACTCTGGATGCAGAACATGGAGAACTTCATCTCAAGCTCACCAGGAAACTCATTCTTTTCTTGCTATTTTACAAAGGCCAGAAAGTTCTCCCAAGTCTCCTGAAAAAGGAAAGTCATCAATGGTTTTACTCAGTGATGGCCCCTGGTTTCTGCAAGATCTACTTGCCTGGTAAGGTGTACCCACTAGTACATTAGTGATATGAAGATTATTGTGTAAACAACCACTTTCTCATTAGTTACATTATATTTTATATCAGCTAACAGTGCAATTTCACTTTCAAACTTATTTTATTACAAAGGTCTTAAAAATTGTTCAAGACAAATGAATTGTTTGCCTGAATCAGCATTCTTCATGTGTATATATAAAATTATACTTAAATAGCATACTTACGCATTAAGAACTTCATATGTAAAAATCATGTTTTCACTTCATGAAAAACTAAATATCAGTGACAATGAATGCCTTGTGTATATGCTTAGAATATCAGTAAAACCTAAACTTTTGCTGAATATAATGATATAAAATAATATTTTATTTATTTATATAAACTTTAAATTTTATTTCTATAAATTTTTAAGATATGTAATGGCTTGTCCTTTAGAAATGAAATTGTTTTTTATAGTGTTTATTTAAGTGGAACAGGATATGTGCTCCAGAGATTGTGGTAATTTAATGTTGTTTTTCTTGGTTTGAAGGTCTCATCAGAGTGTATCTTCTATCTAGCTGTACAAACTGTTATATGAGAACTTATTTTGCATCTCTCTCTTCAATTACAGTCTAGTAAATTAATAGAAATGATTTTTTTCATAATGTTTTAATGGCAAATAATACATAAAATGAAGATTTTATAATGTTTATCATGTAATAATATTCTTCTTTAACATTTCTTATCCATAGATATTCTATTCCATACTGTTCTATATATCTTCAGTTATTATTTTTGTTACACATGTTAAAAATTATACTCTCATGTTTTTTGCCCAAACGGGTATCTGTGCAACACTTGCATGCCTGGTATCCATGGATGAAAGAATAGGCTGTTTGATTCCCTGGAACCTGAGATACAGATGATTACGAGTCAACACGTGGGTTCCGGGAATTAAACCTAGAGCCTCTGGAAAAGCATCAGTGTGTTTTACTACTGACCCAGCCACTGTCTGTTCCTGTAAAACTATTCTTTTGAATACTAGGAATCTCACCAATGCCAGGTATGCACAGCACTGCAGAGGTACAGCTGCAGCGCTATACATTTAGAGAAATTATTTTGACAGTATATTTAGAGTCCCAGGTGCAATTGTCAAGACAGAGATTCGAGGATGTTAATCCAAGTTGTGTATCTAATGGAAACTCCTGGAAACCATATTATAAATGGACAAAAATATGTGTTCATGAATTCTAAATTCTGATAGTACTAAGAAATGGAAAACATAACATTTGTAATTAGTCTCAAAATATTTCTGTAAAGTTATTAACTGCAGGAGAGGATTATGAGGACTATACTCATTAGCACCATTGTGGAGAGCTTCCAATACATAAATGTTCTGTATTAGTTGAGAAAAACCTATGTTTTCTACATTCTGAGGTAAGATAAGGTCCATGTCATATCCCCATAAGGCCATAGTAGAATTGTGTTCCATTAATCCATTGAGCCAAGCATATAATGCTCCTTCGTTGATGTCACATATTCTATTTTTTGTTTTCTTCCCCTTATGGTTGCTTCCTGGATTCATCTTCCAACTAAACCTTATGCATGCTGATTTTTGTAATGGATGCTAGTTTTTAATCCCCCCTAATGCAAAATAACAGGGAATTGTGTAAACCACAAATAAATTCACCAGAATGTTTATTGTTGTGGTTTTGTAACAATTATAAAAATTATTCAATGACAGTGTAAGTTAATTAAGAATAATTTTATATTAGAAACATAGACATTTTAAAATATATTATGAAATTTAGACTGAATAGTTTTATATTTCTGCATAAAATCTAGTTATCAATATCAATATAGAGAACACATGTGTTGTGAGATAATAATTATTTAAACTGAAACATGTCTGATTTTTTTATGATATCGAATTTTTTGATGGTTTTCCTTTGCTTTGTGTTTACATGTAACAGTTAAGGTAAACTCTGCCGTTATGAAGGAGTGCCATTCTTACCAGAATATTCGGTGGTATCTAGGACATACGAACAGTGTTACTCACGATAGGAACATCAATGGTATCACAGGGCAAGATTTTGTCAGAATTATTTCTTGTCAAGGACCCAGAATGTCAGCCAACCTTAGACTCTGGCGTATATGATATGCAGTGACTTTTCCACAACCAATTTTCCAGGCAATATTTATGCTTTCTTGGGAAGAAAAATGAGCAGCACTTTCCCCTCAGCAGCTCAAACAGACACAGGACATGGGCAGAGCTAATGTGAGTAAAATCATGAATGCATTTCCAGGAATTTTCCCGGAAAATAGACTAACATCTTCTAAGTTATACTGAATGACATACTATCTACTTTCTTCAGTTCATGTTAACTCAACTACATTTTCATTGTCATCCAAAGATCCTCACAATGCAGTGAGTAGTAGGTAACTTCATGCCTTTTGTTGGAAGGCAGTCAGCTGCACTAACATTCACATCCTAATGGTTTGCCCAATGCAGAGTGACCAGCACAGAAAGCATATATTAGCAAACAATAAAAAATTATTCAGCAGGTTATATTTCCATATTTGTGATTAAGCATTAATATTTTTACATTGACAATAATGTGTTTAACAATAACGTGATTATAGCATCAATTTTTATGTAGGAATAAAAATTAAAACAAAAGAGGCTACGAACTTGAGAGTCTGGGAGGACATGGGAAGTGTTTGAAGAAGGGTACTCAGAAGGGGCTGGAAGGAGGGAAGGAGGAGTGTCATTCTATTCCATTTAAAAACATCAAAAACAAAACAAAACGAAATCTAAAAGCACCAGTTTCCACCGAAGGTGCTACTAATTACACAAAAGAAACAACCATGAGCTTGCCATTTTTATTGTCAAAGATTTTAGTACCGTCTTACTATTTATTACATGTACAGTTAAAAAAGAAATAGCAGAATGTTGAAAGTAACTTGTGACCATGAAAAGCAGAGGTTTCCTGTGACCTCTTACTAATCCTTAAACCAAGTAAGTTCTGCTAGCAGATGCTCATTCTCACCTGGATTCCTTGGTCATTAACATCAACTTTTTAATGCCAAAACTGGTTGAGATTATCCCGCCTTTGCTCCAGAAATATTCTGATAGAACTTGCTCAGTCATATAAAAAATGCGATATGTTTTAGCCCCTTTTAGCTCACTCTGCTGAATATAAGTTACAATTTCAGAGAAGGAAGTCCAGGGAAAGAGCATTCTCCAGGGCTCAGCCAACAGGGCTACTGCCAAATCCACATACTCCACAGCTTTTTGGCTTGGCAATAAAATAGGAACAACACCCTCAGCTGGACCCAGTGGGTGCACACCAGTAGTCCCAGCACTCTGTGAGACAGAGGCAGGTGGAGCTTTGTGAATTCAAGGTCAGCCTGATCTACAGTGTGAGTCCAGAACAGCCAAGGCTACACAGAGAATCTTGTCTCAAAAAAAAATCTCTATTTTATTAAGAACATTGAAAAACATAATATGATTTAATTAACTGTAGTCTCCCAGAGACAGGATGTTGTGTATCTCATGTGAAGAAAAAAATGCTCCTTAGAAATCAGAGAAAAGGAGATAGTGTAAATTAAATGCACATTTTCTGATACAAGTGACATACTTGATTAGATCTGCTAGAAGGTGTCTTAAGAAGAGATAGTGGGATATGGCATTCCGCCGTCCTTGAATCTTCCTAGTCTTGGTAATGACACTGATCACCAATGTCCACACAGACACATGTGTTATACGACTTTAATCACTCATATTCACATGAATCTTCAATTCTTTCTATGAACACACACACCTTTTTAAATGTCTTTTTTTTTTTGTAAATTTCAGTTTCATAGATTAAAACTCAAAGAGTGTGTATTGTAATAAATGAGAACACAAACAGACTATGCACTTAGAATAGCAATGTCCAATGCTTCTCCACTACAGGATTTTTGACACTGAATAAGAGTATGGACTCATGGTAGACAACCTAGAACTCGAATTGTGCTTTAAGTACGGGCCAGGTAAGCTTAAGCTAATGAAGCTCATGTAGCTCTGTGCTCTTCTGGGTAACATTTTATTGGACCACTCCCACCCAAGTAAAAATGCGGCCTTCGCCTTCTTAAATTATCCTCCAAATGGCAGAAGTGAATGTGACAAAATGAATATGGCAGAAATAACTGTATTACTTCTCTAGATGATGAAATTAAAAATTTAGAAGAGCTTTGCATGAAATATTTATATGGAATTCTACTCATCCTATCAGGTATTGATTTTTTAAGAAACTGGGGAACATTTTATTTTTCTGTCAGTTTATTAGCAAGGTATCTAGTTATTAAATGTCAGAAGAATTATAGTAAATGTACAATCTTGCAGATTTTTCTTATCTTCCAGATTTTTAAGGAAAATAGTTTCTCAAATTCACTACATTAATATCTAGTGTTTCTCCCTAGTTCTATGAATTCCAGACTGCAGATTTAAAAAAAATAGAGTAAGACGTAAAATTTACAGATGCCATTTATTGAACTTGACTATTAATATTTAAATATACTTATGATAGTTCAGTTTCCTAGGCAATTGCTCCAATAAACATTTGCCACCCTCTAAGTGTGCATCCTCACTGAAATAAAGACCTTATTTTGTGGGTCTTTGTTAGGCCACAGTATATAAAATGTTTGTTTAACCAACTGTTCATGAGCACAGTGCTCAACATTTGTAGTTTCAAGCCTTTTGCTCCTATGTGTCTGATCATGTGTTTCTCTCTCTCCCTCCCTCCCTCTCTCTCTGTGTGTGCCAAATACATAATTAGAATAGGTAATGTTTTTATTATTTATTTACATCCAGATCACAGCTTTTCCTCCCTCTTCTCTTCCCAGTTCTCCCTTTCACCTACCTCCCCAACTCCTCCTGTTCTTCTCAGAAAAGGAGAGGCCTCCCATGTATATCAACCAGCCTTGTCATATCAAGTTGCAGAAAGACTTGGTATATCTTCAGTTGGGGTTAGACAAGGCAGCCAGTTAGTGGAAAGGGATCCACAGGCAGGCAACAGAGTCAGTGACTACCTCTGCACCTGCTTTTAGGAGTTCACATGAAGACCAAGCTGCTCAACAGTTACAGATCTACAAAGGATTTAGTTCCATCCCATGCATGCTCTCTGGTTGGTGGTTCAGTCTCTGTGAGCACCTATGGTCCCATGTTAGCTTATTTTGTAAGTTTTCTTATGATATCTTTGATTTCAAGCCTTCTACCTCCCTTTTGCACAAGATTTTCCAATCTCTGCTTAATGTTTGGCTTTGGGTATCTGTATCTGTTTCAATCAGTTGTTGGATGAATCCTTTCAGATGACAGTTATGCTAGGCTCCTGTCTGCAAGTATGGCAGAATATCATTAATAGTATCATGGGTGGGCTTTCTTTCAAGGCATGGGTCTCAAGTTGGGTAAGTCATTGTTGGCCATTCTCCCAAAACCTGCTCTGCCTTAATACCTGCTTACCTTATAGACAGAACAAATTGTGGGTCACAGATTTTGTGTCTGGGTTTGTGTCCCAATTCTTACAATGAAAGACTTGCCTGGTTACTGGAAATGGCTGCTTCAAGTTTCATATACCCCACTTCTAGGAGTCTTAGCTAAAGTCATCCTCATAGATTCCTGAGACTTTTCCTTATCCTAGGTTTCTATTTCTTCCCAGAGATTCCACCCCTTTCTCTCCCCTCCCTCCAAAGATTCTAGTTCTCTTTCCCAGTTCTCTCCTTCTCCATCTTTCTCACACTGAATTCCTCCTGCTCCTGTCCCCACTCCCTCTCCCATGCTGATAACTCCCTCCATCCACCTGTGAAGTCAGTCCTATTTATCCTTCTCAGTGAGATTCAAGCATCCCTCTTGGGCATCCTTGTTACCTCGTTTCTTTGGCTCTGTGGATTGTCGCATGGTTATCCTGTACTGTATGGCTAGTATCCAAGCATAAGTGAGAGAGTGTCTTTCTGGGGGTTTACCTCACTCAGGATGCCGTTTTCTAGTTCCATCCATTAGCCATTCTCATTGTTTTTAGTAGCTGAGTAATATTCCATTGTGAAAATGTAGCACACTTTCTTTATCCATTCTTCAGGTGAGGGGCATGTAAGTTATTTCCAGTATATTTACAAATGAAGCTGCTATGAACATAGTTGAGTATTGTCCTTGTGTTATGGTGAGAGCAAGTTTTGGATATGGGCCCAGGAGTAGTATAGCTGGGTCTCGAGATGATAACTATTCTCAATTTTCTGAGAAATAAACAAATACTGTTTTCAAATTGAGTAAATTATCTGGTTATTCCTTACTTTAAATGCAAGAATAGTCTGTAGTGTATAAAGAAAGTTAAGTGTTTGTATATTTTCTTTGTCTTCATCTATAAAGCTTAAACTCCAAATATCCCCTCACATCTATTCAACCATGGAATTACTCTCAGATAAATATATCACCACTCAAATCTAAATCATTAGTATTTGCCTTTTCTAGTTAATACATATGTTTAATGTTAAACACCTATGAGACACAGGTGTAGTTTCAAGTCAATAATGACAATCGTTTCTGTTCAAACATAGTTTTTCTACAAGTTGTGTCCTTGGGACACCTAGCAAACTGATGAGGCTTGAGAGGTCCTATGTATATTAGATCTTACCTGCCTTTCTTCCTTATCATTTAACATTCTGATTTCTGTTCCTTCTTAACATATGCCATCTTGTCCACAGTAAAGTGCCAAAGAAAAATGTTTCCATCTGTCTCAAATTATCTTGTTTTCTTTCCATTGCATTGCTTGTAATTATTTGCTTCTTTAAAATATAATAATAATAATAATAATAATAATAATAATGTATTGAACCAAAAAGATATTTGAAATATTATTCAGTGTCACAAGCTCCATGTGAGGTAGAGAGAGCTTACTCACTGATGACAGATTCTCAGTGGCAGGAAGTGAGGATCAGCCTATGAATATAAAGTAGGATATATTTTCTCACAAGTATTTATTTTCTCACCAATATTTCATGTTATCTTTTGTTCACATATTGAAAACCCAAAATTAAATTTAATACAAATGTAAGCTACAAACATACTCGCAATTGATTAAGTAATTTAAGAATGCTTAAATTGGAATGTAATGAGTTTATAATGGGTTAATCAGAATTATTTATTTGTCTTTGTACTAAGATGTTTAAAAATATTGCTATGCTCCCAACTGAATTTGAATATATTAGTTGATATTAAATAATTCCTTAAATTCATGATACATTCAGGTTTTCAGAAAACTTGTAGCTATTTGCATCCACAAATTTAACAGGTACACTGGGACCTGTTAAAGTTCTCTAATAAATATTCAGTAAACAGGCATGAGAATGTAAATAAGAGCTCACATAACAAACTAATATCATAAGCATCGTAAGTCTCATTTATTTTTCTCTAAGAAAGAGATAATACTTTTAGGTTTACATTCGGGACACACTCCCATATGAAAACTGTGTATTACTAGCCAAAAAATAAATCACTATAGAATTTAATACATTGTACAAGTGTTATATTTTCAACATTCATTCTGTACATGATATTAAAGCAGTGTAGTTGGGGTGTATCCACATTCCTAGTGAATACAATTTCAATGGGGACCATATGAGAAAACAAGTAGATATGGAACAACTTACAAAATATATTCTATGTTGAGGAATTAGAGTCATCTAATGTGCTCATTAGCGTGAACTAAATTTTTGATCTTAGCCATTCCGGCTGTAAGATGTAATCTCATGACAATTTTTATTTTCATTTCTCAATGAATAAGGATGTTGAACATTTCTTTCAGTGCTTCATGGCCATTAGAAATTCCACTGTTGAAAATTCTGTTTAAAATTGTAGCCCATTATTTAATTGGATAATTGGTATGTTGATGTCTAGTTGCTTGAGTTCTTTATATATTTTGGATGTCATGTCAGACCTCTGCCAGATATGAAGTTGCTGAAAATCTATTTTGATACTGTAGGTTGCCATTTTGTTCTTTTGATAATATCTTTCACCTTACAGAAGCTCTTCACTTTCATGAGGTTCCATTAATTTAGAGATGGAACTACTAACCAGAGAGCATGCATGGGATAGATCTAGGGTCTGTAATCATTTGTAACAGTGTGTAGGTAAATCTTCATGTAGGTAAAGTCAGAGGAGGGGCTGCCTCTGACTACATTCCAGCCTTTAGATTCCTTTCTTCTAATTGTGCTGCCTTGTCTAACCTCAATAGAAGTGACTAGTCTTTATGCAACTCGATAATCAAAGTCTTTTTGATATCTATGGAAAACTTCCTTATTTCTGAGGATAAGGGAAGGAGGCATGAGGGAGAAAGAAAGATGAGTGGGAGGGACTGAGAGGAGAAAAGGGAGGGGAAGTTGAGAATGGGATTAAAGTAATAATAATAAAAATATTAATATTAATAATAATAAAACGCAATGGTAGTTGCTACAAAGTTTTATTTGAAGTCACCCAACATACTCAACCCTATGTATATGTAAGCATTATGTTTAGTTTAGAATTGCAGATGTAATTATGTTAAAGTAAAATAATTAACAAAAGAAGTATTCTGTAATGTAATGACTTTATTTTGTTTGATGTTACAAATATATAACTTGCCAAGTTCTCACCAAAGATTTTGACAGAAATATGTGACAAGAGAGCTATGTTTACCAATGCTGGAACTTACAGAAAAACAGTCCTTTACAAAAGCATGAGAATCCAGATATTAATGTGCATACTTTAGCATATTCCCTTGTATATAATATATGTACTATATTAATATATAGTAATATATTCTAATTGTATATGCAGTCAGTTCTATAGTAATTTGTAATAAAGCACAAATTGTCCAAGATCATAATTATATGTATGTCCAAAGTCATAATTATATGTAATGCATAAAATAAAATAAAAAGGAAAGGCAAACATGAAAGGAGTTCCTGGAAGAACATAGAAAGATATTTAATGTTAGTTGAAGATTAAGTGTGACTCTGAGCCAGAAAATGGATGCAGAAATTATGGTACATTTACACAATGGAATACTACTCAGCAATTAAAAACAAGGAAATCATAAAATTTGCAGGCAAATCAATGGAACTATAAAAGATCATCCTGAATGAGGTAACCAAGCAGACAGAAACACATGGTATACACATGGTATATACTCCCTTATAAATGGATATTAGCCATACAATATAAGATAAACATACTAAAATCTATAGTCCTAAAGCAACAAGGAGGAACAGAGGGGAGAGGCTTAATCCTCATTCAGAAGAGCAAACAGGAAGACATCAGAAGTAAGAGAAGACAGGGAACAGGACAAGAGCCTTCCATATGGGACCCTCTGAAAGACTCTACCCATCAGGGTATGGAAGCAGATGTTGAGATGCATAGCTAAACTTTGGGCAGAGTGCAGAAAATCTTATGGAAGAAAGGGGAGATAGAAAGACCTGGAGAGGACAGGAGCTCCACAAGCAGACCAACAGAACCAAAAATTCTGGGCCCAGAGGGCCTGCAGGAGACTGATGAATCATGCATACTGAGGACCTAGACCCCTGCTCAGATGTAGCTCATGGGAAGCTCAGTCTCCATGTGGGTTCCCTAATAAGTGGAGCAGGAGATGTCACTGCATGAACTCAGTTGCCTGCTGTTTAATGACCTTCTCCTGATGTGGTAGCCTTACTAGGCTACAGAGAAAGAGGAGTCAGAGAGTCCTAATGAGACCTGATAGGCTAAATAAGAAGGGAGAAAAACCTCACCTATCAATTGTCTAAGGGAGGGACATGGGGGATGAAAGAGGGAAGAAGAGTGGGACAGAGAGGAGATGATGGAGGGCGCTACAGCTAGGATAGAAAGTGAGTAAGTTGCCATAAATAATAATAATGAGTAAAAAAATAAAAGTTAAGTGTGAGAAACACAGATTGTAATTCATGATATTGATTCTGTTAGTCTCTATGCACTAAAAAAAGACCCACGGACATATTAGTGAGGTAGATCCAGCCCCTTCACTCTTATCTATAACTTTTAATATGTGCACTTGAGTGGAAAAAGTGCTGATAGTAACATTTAAGTACATTTTTGAAAGCTTTGATAAAGGAAAGTATTTTCTTCTATTGTTGGTAAAATGTTCTTTTGGAATGTATACACCTTACCCTTGTTCATTCAAATGCTGATTTCTCTCCCCAGTATCTGGTTTCAATCTGGACCTTGCATTGTGATATTATTCTAAGCATCACCTGTCTCAACTTTGTGTAAACATGCCAAAATAAAACAACCAGCCATAATGTTGAGCAATGGAAAGGAAGGAGTAGGAGGGAGAGGGGAGGAGCCAGTGGACAGGTAAGAGTGGGAGGCAGAGGAGGAGAAAGAGGAGAGGCTGGGAGAGTAGAGGCAGGAGGAGAGGACTTGGAACGATGTGGAGAATGAACTGGACCTAAGATTTCACAAAAAACAACTACAATGGGTGAATCTAAATGTTAGGAAACTATGAGGGCTTGGAGGTTTAGGATGGAGTAACTATTCCCCAGCATTGGTTTCTAGGTTAACTAAATAAATTATAGTCTCTGTGTGGTGATTTGGTTGTATAGTTGTTTAGGATTAACAGCAGCGTTGCTAAGAGATAGATCAATAGTAAATTTTAATTATATTTACAACATGCCATAATTAGTAAGAAAGACAAAACAATTTAAGCTTTATAAGCAACAGTTAAAAAAGAGAATGTAAGACAATTTGATGAAAACATCAAGTAGCATAGCTGACATAGTTAAAAATCTATTGTTAATGGGAACAATGGTTTATCTATGAGTTTATTGCTTGAGAGTGTGTGTTTTGTGTATATGTATGTGCACTGCAATGCATATGTTTGGATCAGTGAAAGTCATACAAGAAATAGTTGACTACTTCTAATCTGCTGAACTAGGTAGGAATCAGGCTTGTGGCCAGTGCCTTTGCCAGGTGAGTTATCTATGGGCAGAGCTATCATTTAACATGTGTAGGAAGGCTTTGTTATTAATTTTATTTTGAGTCCAAGAGAAGTGGCAACAGTAGAGACATATCAGAAAAAAATCAATAGGCTATATAATTGATTTATTTCAGTATATCCTTAACAATCTCCCCATAAGAAAGCTCTCAGGTTTCCTGACTCTTCCTGATGTCCACTCTTACAACGGTTTCTAAGCAATGACAATTTAATAGATAAAGCCAGCCACCTGTTTATCCCTCCTGAACCACCTTTTGCATGAACTTTTACCATCCACAAAGATGGCAAAAACTGAGGCATTGATCAGATGGCATTTGTGTCTAATGGATATTCTTTTTTATCTCATAAAGTTTTTATAATATTGTGTATTCTTTCATTTTCTGTTTCACTCCCACCATCTCTTTTTGTTATGTAAAGCTGTTTCAAAATCTTATCCCACAAGGTTCTGATGATTATGCTTTAATTTTCAAACTTAAATATCATATTTTCTCAAAAGTTATGTTCATTTGATCAGAGTTACGTTATGGATAGTGTCTATACTAAACTTAAAAAAAAAATAGCCAAATAGTAGTAAACATACACACACTTCTCGTATGGTTTCTACCATATGTCATAGATTTAAAAAAAAAATGATACCAGAAAGGTGAATAAATATTTTTTCAATGGAGTTCTAATTTTTATATCTGGTTTGAATAGAACAGAACATTACTAAGATGAACAACTTACTTCAAAGTCTGAGTAATGACTTGTTTGTGGTCATGCATGCTGCAGTGGCAGTTGGAGGACAGATGATGAATTTGTTGATTCCCTGCTTCCACCATTATGTGGGCTTCAGGGATTGAGAATATGTTGTCATAATTGTACTACAATCCCCTTTTCTGTCTTAGCCATCTTTGTCTACCTCAAATAGATTGCATTTATCTTATTGCTGTGACAGTATTACATTGAAAATCATTGTTTGAAATCATTGGGATATAAAAAAATGTGTGTGAAAAGTACTATACAATGATGTTTATAAATTAATAATTTTTAATACAATAAACACACATACTCTATATAATATAGTTTCATATTTAGGTAGGTAAATATAGAGAGAACATTTCTGATAATATCAATTTTATTCTTAATCCATTTATAAATATGGATTAAACTCTTTTAATCACAACAAAACCAGGTACTACAGTTGTTGTATTATTGACACTGTGACACCTCACATTTATTAAAATATCACTGTTTTTTTTCCTAGAATCCCTTTATTCTTTTTGAGTTCTGTATATTATAAACAGTTTTGTTTATTGATACTTGGATAAAAAATTTTAAACTCATTAAAATACAGTCTCCAAGTATCTTTACCAGAGCCTACTTTATTCTCAAGTTAAGCAAATGTTTTTGCCGTTCTGCAGTAGAAGGGCAATGCCACTTTATTCTATGTAAAGCATACATCATTACAAGTTAGGTCACATTCAATGCCACTTCATGGTCACAAAAATAATTACTCTGCAGTTTCCTCTTAGGACTCCACTACATAAAAATACATAGATTTATCACACTTCAAACTAAATAACATTTGAACATAAAGTTTTTGACTTACTGCCCTCTGAACAGTATCAGATTCAGAACTGTGAATGGTAAAATCTAGTTTTATAGATCATTAATTTGTCTATGCTTGAGAAGTAGTAAGTACCAGCAAAGTTTAAATCATTTCAGAGTCCTTGATCCAGGATAGATCTTCTGCAAAAATTATTTCCCATCATGTATCTCCAAATTTATTAATTCAATTCACTTGAGTATGTTCACAAAATAAAATTAGAGTAAGTATGGCTCTGTCTCAACTGTTTTACACAGTTGCAAACTATAGTTTGAACTAGGACTCCTGCTTCCATAAACAGTCACATCCAGACATCATTCTGACGCCACTAAACACCTTTATAGTGATCTATTCTCACTTGACCAGAAATTGGAGTTTTATTTTTTCATTTCTCTCTGTTTCATTATTATTATTATTATTATTATTATTATTATTATTATTATTATTAT
>NW_026592666.1:359275-385561 GCF_907164565.1 Psammomys obesus
ATTATTATTATTATTATTATTATTATTATTATTATTATTATTATTATTATTATCATTTTATCAGAGACAATGAACTTTGAAGTGAGGTATTTCATGCACATTTAAACTTTCTCCCATAATGATCCTAACTTCCTAACTCTCTGGAAATAAGCTGACAATCAATAATGAACTCTTAATCTAGTAGGGATTTATTTAGATTTCAAATATTAAATATCCGCACGTGTTTTTTTAAAAAATAATTCTTTTTATATATTTTTAAATTTTTTAATATTAGTTACAGTTTACTAACTTTGTATCCCAGCTGTTTCCTGTTCCCTCATTCTCTCCCAATCTTACCCTCCATCCCTCCTTGATCTCCTCCCTGCCCCATTCCAAGTCCACTGATAGGGGAGGACCTCCTACCCTTTTATCTGACAGCATCTTCAACAAATGGTACTGGTCCAACTGGATGTCTACAGGGAGAAAAATGAAAGTAGATCTATATTTATCACCCTGCAAAAAACTAAAGTCTAACTGGATCAAAGATCTCAACATAAAACCAGACACACTAAATCTGTTAGAAGAAAGTAGGGAAGAGCCTAGAAATCATTGGCTCAAGTAACAACTTCCTGAACAGAACAACAGAATAGGCTGAGATCAACCATCAATAAATGGGACCTCATGAAACTGAAAAGCTTCTGTAAAGCAAAAGACACTGCTGTCAGAACAAAACAACAGCCTACAGACTGGGATAGGATCCTCACCAACACTATATCTGACAGAGGGCTGATACCAGAATATATAAAGTACTAAAGAAGTTAAAAAGCAACAAATCAAGCAATCATATTAAAAAATGGGGTACAGAGCTAAACAGATAATTCTCAGTAGAGGAAGGCAGAATGGCAGAGAAACACTTAAAGAAATGCTGAACATCCTGAGTCATCAGGGAAATGCAAATCAAAATAACCCTGAGATTTCACCTTACACTCACCAGAATTGCTAAGATCAAAAACTCAAGTGACAACACATGCTGGAGAGGTTGTGGAGAAAGGGGAACCCTCCTCCATTGCTGGTAGGAATGCAAACTTGTATAACCACTTTGGAAATCAGTCTGGTGCTTTCTCAGACAATTAGGAGTACTGCTTCCTCAAGATCCAGCTATAATACTCCTAAGCATATATCCAAAAGATGTTCAAGTACACAACAAGGACATTTGCTCAACCATGTTTGTAGCAGCTTTATTCATAAAAAATCATTCTTTTACCCATCTTTAAAATGTGTTTTATTGTAAAGGGGAAATTGTTAGTTATTAAACAACACTATGAATAATTTTGAAAAATCAAAATCATCATTAAGTTGGACTTCATTGGAATGATTTTCTGAATCTGTTGCTGTTTTTTCTTCCTAGGTCTTTTTTCTTTGATATGAATAATAATAGTCTTCCTAGGAAAAAATAATAATTTAACACATTTGTCACTTGAACATAGCCTATCAGAGCCAAAGATGAGATTTGGAAGCTCCATTAAAAATCTCTTGCTATGAGACATGGAAAATAAGTGGAGACTGAACATTCAGAAGGTGGCCCATCTGTGAAGCTCAATCTGTATGGCAAGCTTTCCCACATCGGATGGTACAGTGCTTCCCAGCTACGAATAAAAGGAAAATAATATGAAGCTGAGCTCCAAGTTCATAGGTTGTCCTAAGTAGGCATCTGAAAAGGTAAGGAATGTCGAGATAAATGTTTTGGAGGCCCACAGGGTATAGTGAGTGAAACCTCAGAGACTTCTGCAAATCCTGGAAAGACCCTGACCCATTGTACACAGTGTAGATCCACCAGTAACGTCTTAGAATCAATCCGAGGCCAGGGCGTGAGTGCTCCCCATCCCCACTACAGACGTTTCCTACAGTGACCTTGTTCCCCAACCCCACAGCTCCCACATTTTCTTACAGTTTCACCAACCTGTTTGTTTCTAGTACTTGAGGCTAGCATGGGAGGGTCCAATTGGCCTTTCAATCATTGAAAAGCTCTTATACTGGACAATAAAGTTAGATCTGCACCTTTGAGTCTGGCCTCCAGAGTGTGATTCTTGAGATTCTGCGTGGGCTCCCCGTTCCTGATCCCCACATGAAAGTGGACATCTTTCCCTGTAAGGCTTACAGTGGCACATCTCCTTGATGATGATGTTGGCTATTTGCATCTGGCCATCTCCCCAATCCAATACTTGCGCTTATAGAGAAGGGCCTGCAATAGGGTTGGGGGAAAAGACATGAACATCATGTTTCACATTAGCTTCTGATTTCAGAAAAAAAAAAAAAAAAAGAAAGAAAAAGAAAATGGAAGGAAAGAAGTGTGAACTGAAGATGTTGGCTCTCCATGTCTTAAAATTGATAGGGCACAATCCAAACAAAAATAAACAAAAATTCTGTGTTTATTTTACGGGACACAAAACTTGAGAATATATGAGAATGACTTGAGAGTGAAGGAGATTGTGAAAAAAAAGGTCAGAGTCAATACTCCTCAGGTCTTACTTAAAAGTCACAATGGGAAATCCATGACTCAGTATCTCGACGGGGACTTTGGTAAGGTATTCAGCATATATATTTGCCTTTGAACTGTGTGAATTGGCAAAGACTTTTAAACAAGTGTAAGACTTTCACAGTTAGGCACATGAGACTACAGGGAAATGATACAGATGGTATCTGTATGATAAGGAACTGAAAAAAAGTAGTTAAACTACTCATTCTTCCTCAAAGTAAACCATGCATAAGATAAGCAATATGGTGAAAACAATTCCCTGACAACTGATTTTTCAAATCCATAAGAGATGCTTATTATTTCTCAGTTGAATTTAGCCTGAAAGGCAGGCATTGGAAAAACTGTACAGAAAGGACAGGTATGCCGAGGAAAATAAGCATATTCCAGAGAGTGTTCAATGTCAAGTTTTCTGTGCTGAAGGGGTAAATTTTAAAAAGGAGTTAAGAAAAAAATACTCTTTAATGGAACCTTTACTAATGTCATAGAAAATTATTGGCTATTCTACCCTAATAGTAAAACTTGGCCGTTAAGGTTATAGATACAAAGAGGGGGATTTCTAAATCCTCGTCGTAGAGCTGCCATGAGTATGTACTTATAGTGTTTGATTATCATGTACAGAATTTGTGCAAGCTCAAGACAGACCAAATTCCAGAATGGGACATGGAAACTCAGAAAAAAAGCCCACGCCTAGCTAGGGAAGAACACATCAATACTGGGCAACAAAAATTGTTATTTTTTTTATGGCACTTTAATGCTTCATTCTGGCACTATCATTGGAACAAAGGAAGGTAGACATTTTTGCAAGATATTTTACATATATACCACAAATTTTCTTGATGGTAGAAACACAATAGGAAACAACCTTGAGTGTGTAAGGAACGGATCAATATGTAGAAACAGTTGGAAGAAGGAGAAGAAATACTTTCAAAACATATTGCAGTAAAACCTCAAAGAACAGATAAAATAAAAGAAATGGACAATGTGATGAATTTGAATGAGAGCAACGTGTGAATCGTGTCCATAGGCCCATTGTCACTCAGAATAGAAGGGTAATAGGAGCAAGAAAATAGTGAAAACTTAATACTTCCTTGCAGACAAAAGATGGCAAAATTTCTCTTGAGCATGAGTTCCTAGAGAAAATAATTTGCCTGAAAGATAATATTAAAACCTGTGGCCAAACTTTGAGCAGAATGCAGGGAATCTCATGAAAGAAGTGGGAAATAGTAAGAGCTGGAGAGGACAGGAGGTCCACAAGGAGAGCAACAGAACCAAAAAATTTGAGCACAGGGGTCTTTCCTGAGACTGATACTCCAACCAAGTACCATGCAGGGAGATAAGCTAGAACCCCTGTACAGTTGTAGCCCATGGCAGCTCAGTGTCCAAGTGGGTTACATAGTAATGGGAACAGGGACTACTTCTGACATGAACTGATTGGCCTGTTCTTTAATCATCTCCCCCTGAGGAGGGAGAAGACTTATCAGGTCACAGAGGAAGACAATGCAGCCACTCCTGATGAGATCTGATAGACTAGGATCAGAAGGAAGAAAAAGAAACCCTCTCCTACCAGTGGACTTCGGAAGGAACATGTGTGGAGAAATGGAAGGAAGGGAGAGATTGGTAGGGGGGGAGGGAGGAAAGTAGAGGGGGTACACTAAATAAAATACTTGCAAACCGAATCCAAGAACACATCAAAGATATTATCCACTATGACCAAGTAGGCTTCATCCCAGGTATGCAGGGGTGGTTCAATATACGGAAATCCATCAATATTATCCACCATATTAACAAACTGAAAGAAAAAAAACCACATGATAATCTCCCTAGATGCTGAAAAATTTGACAAAATTTTTCAAATTTTGACAAAATCCAACATCCATTCATGTTTAAAGTACTGGAGAGATCAGGGATACAAGGCACATATCTAAACATAGTAAAGGCGATATACAGCAAGCCTATAGCCAACATCAAACTGAGCGGAGAGAAACTTAAAGCAATCCCACTGAAATCAGGGACAAGACAAGGCTGCCCACTCTCTCCATATCTCTTCAACATAGTGCTTGAAGTCCTTGCTAGAGCAATAAGACAGTTGAAGGAGATCAAGGGGATACAGATGGGAAAGGAAGAAGTCAAATTATCACTATTTGCAGATAGTATACATGAGTGACCCCAAAAACTCTACCAGGGAACTCCTACAGCTGATAAACACCTTCAGCAAAGTGGCTGGATACAAAATCAACTCAAAAAAAATCAGTAGCACTCCTGTATACAAAAGACAAAAGGGCTGAGAAAGAAATTAGAGAAACAACACCATTCACAATAGCCACAAATGACATAAAATACCTTGGTGTAACCCTAACCAAGCAAGCCAAAGACTTGTATGAAAAAAAACTTCAAGTCTCTGAAGAAAGAATTAGAGGAAGATATGAGAAGATGGAAAGATCTCCCATGCTCATGGCTTGGCAGGATTAACATAGTAAAAAATGGCCATTTTACCAAAAGCAATCTACAGATTTAATGCAATTCCCATCAAATTGCCAACACAATTCTTTACAGACCTGGAAAGAAAAATTCTCATCTTCGTATGGAATAACTAGAAACCCAGAATTGCTAAAACAATCCTCTACAATAAAAGATCTTCTGGAGGTATCTCCATCCCTGATCTCAAGCTGTACTATAGAGCAACAGTTATAAAAACGGCATGGTACTGGCATAGAAACAGAATGGTGGATCAATGGAATCGAACAGAAGACCCAGAAATAAACACACACACTTACGGACACCTGATTTTTGACAAAGATGCCAAAACCATACAATGGAAAAAAGATAGCATTTTCAACGAATGGTGCTGGTCCAACTGGATGTATACATGCAGAAAAATGAAAATAGATCCATACTTATCACCCTGCACAAAACTGAAGTCCAAGTGGATCAAAGACCTCAACATAAAACCAGACACATTAAATCGGCTAGAAAAAAAAGTGGGGAATACCCTAGAACTCATTGGTACAGGAGAAAACTTCCTGAACAGAACACCAACAGCACAGGCTCTAAGAGTAACAATCAATAAATGGGACCTCATGAAACTGAAAAGCTTCTGTAAAGCAAAGGACACTGTCATCAAAACAAAGCGACTGCCTACAGATAGGGAAAGAATCTTCACTAACCCTTTATCTGACAGAGGACTCATATCCAATATATATAAAGAACTAAACAAGCTGAAAAGCAACAAACCAAGTAATCCACTTAAAAAATGGGGAACAGAGCTAAAGAGAGAATTCTCTGCAGAGGAATATCGAATGGCAGAGAAGCACTTAAAGAAATGCTCAACCTCATTAGCCATTAGGGAAATGCAAATCAAAACAACCCTGAGATTTCACCTTACACCCATCAGAATGGCCAAGATGAAAAACTCAAGGGACAACACATGCTGGAGAGGTTGTGGAGAAAGGGGAACCCTTCTCCCTGCTGGTGGGAATGTAAACTGGTACAACCACTCTGGAAATCAATCTGGCGCTTTCTCAGACAACTAGGAATAGTGCTTCCTCAAGATCCAGCCATACCACTCCTAGGCATATACCCAAAAGAGGCACAAGTACACAAAAAGGACATTTGCTCAACCATGTTTGTAGCAGCTTTATTTGTAATAGCCAGAAGCTTGAAAAAACCCAGATGCCCCTCAACTGAAGAATGGATGCAGAAACTGTGGTACATCTATACAATGGAGTATTACTCAGCAATGAAAAATAAGGAAATCATGAAATTTGCAGGTAAATGGTGGGACCTGGAAAGGATCATCCTGAGTGAGTTGTCCCAGAAGCAAAAAGACAGGCATGGTATATACTCACTCATATAAACATACAACATAGAATAAACCCACTAAAATCTGTACATCTAAATGAACTAAGCAAAAGAGAAGACCCTAACTAAAATGTTCAATCCCCATCCTGAAAGGCAAAGAGGATGGACATCAGAAGAAAAAGAAAATAGGAAACAACCTCGGAACCTGCTATAGAGGGCCTCTGAAAGCCAGAAGAAAACAGGAAACCACCTTGAAACCTGCCACAGAGGGCCTCTGAAAGCCTCTGCAGTATAGACTGTCAAAGCAGATGCTGAGCCTGATGGCCAACTGATGGGCAGAGTGAATAGAATTTTATGTAAGAAGTGCGAAATAGTAAGAGCTGGAGGGGATGGGAACTCCACAAGCAGAGCAACAGAACAAGATAATTTGAACACAGGGAACTTCCCAGAGACTCATACTCCAACCAAGGACTATTCGTGGAGATAACCTAGAACTCCTGCACAGATGTAGCCCATGGCAGTTCAGTCCCAAGTGGGTTACATAGTAATGGGAAGAGGGACTGCCTCTGACATAATCTGATTGACCTGCTCTTTTATCATCTCTCCCTGAGGGGGAGCAGCCGTACCAGGCCACGGTAGAGGACAATGCAGCCAATTTTGATGAGAACTGATAGACTAAGATCAGAAAGGAGAGGAGAACATCCCCTATCAGTGGACTTGGGGAGTGGCATGCATGCAGAAAGGGGAGGGAGGGTGGGGTCAGGAGGGGAGGAGGGAGGAGCTTATGGGGGGATACAAAATGAATAAAGTGTAATTAATAATAAAATAAAATAAAATAAAATAAAAATTTTAAAAAATGTGAATATCTGGAAAAAGCTAAAGCATGAATAACTCCCAAGGAGGAAAAGAAAAATGACACCACATTTTAGGTAAATATCAACAAAAGCTTTTCATGATGACAAGCAGTTACCTGTCTATATTATACTATGATGTACATTTTACCATAGAATTAATGCTATTAGTGGGAGACTGTGTACCAACCTTTGGTTTTCTCAGCAACTCCATGTGTCTAATGGAGATAGAAGCTATGACTTTCTTATCCAGCATGAAGAATATGACTGGAAAGTACTTGACCCTATTCTGTCTTGACCCCATAAGTTTAAAACAGCACACATAAAATCTGGGTGCTGTGAGGCTGTCAGAGGTTAACAAGTATAACATGATTCCACAGCAGTTGTCCCTGATGAGACTCTGGGAGGAGAGGGCTTGATAGTAACTCCTCAGCCATGATTCTGTCCTCACTATGATCATTTGATGAAATAATTGCTTTAAATGATAAGGATTTTTTCAATTCTTTTATTATTATTATTATTATTATTATTATTATTATTATTATTATTATTATTATTCACAATTTATTCAATCTGTGTCCTGGCTGTGGCCCCTCTCATCTCCTCTCAATCCCACCCTTCCTCCCTCCCATATGTCCACTGATAGGGGAGGTCCTCCTCCCCTTCTATCTGACCCTAGCCAATCCGGTATCATCAGAACTAACTACATTCTCTTCCTATGTGGACTGGCAAGGCTGCACCTCCCACATGGAGAGCTTGCCACTGAGTTCATGCCAGAGACAGCCCATGCTCTCCTTACTGGAGAACCCACTGGAAGATTGAGTATATGGGCTACATCTGAGCAGGGGTTTTTGGTCTTCTCCATGCATGGTCCTTGTTTGGGGTATCATTCTCTTCAGGGTCACCAGGGCTCAGGGTGTTTTATTTTTATTTTTTTGGTTCAGCTGGTCTCCTTTTGGAGTTCCTGTCTCCTTCAGTTCTTTCTAGCCCCCACTTCTTTCATTAAATTCCATGTCCAAAGTTTGTCTATAAGTCTCAGCATCTGCTTTGATACCTAGATCAGCAGAGTCCATCAGAATCTCTCTATGGTAGGCTGCTGTCCTATTCTCTGTCTTCTTTTGCTTCCAATGTCTATCACATTTGCCCTTCTGAATGATGATTAAGCATATTCCTTAGGCTCTTCCTTTTTTTAGGAGTATATATTTCAATATGTTTATACTATATTATATGTCTAATAACCACTTATGAGTGAATATATACCATGTATGTCTTTCTGTTTCTGGGTTACCTCATCCAAGATGATCTTTTCTAGTTACCACCACATGCCTGCATAGTTCATAATTTCCTTGTTTTAATAGTTGAGTAGTATCACATAGTGTAAGTGTACCAAAATTTCTGTATTCATACCTCCATTGAGGGACATCTAGGTTATTTGTAGATTCTGTCTATTACGAATAGAGCTTCTATGAACATGGTTGAGCAAATGTCCTTGTTGTGTACTTGAAGATCTTCTGGATATATGCCTAGGAATGGTGTAGCTGGATGTTGAGGAAGCAGTATTCCTGATTGTCTGAGAAAGCGCCGGATTGATTTCCAAAGTGGTTGTATATGTTTACATTCCCACCAGCAATGGGGGAGGGTTCCCTTTTCTCCACATCCTCTCCAGCATGTATTGTCACTTGAGTTTTTTATCTGAGATCTACTGATGGGAGCAAGGTGAAATCTCAGGGTTGTTTTGATTTGCATCTCCCTGATGACTTAGACACTGAGCATTTCTTTAAATGTTTCTCTGCCATTCTATGTTTCTCCATTGAGAATTCTCTGTTTAGCTAAACATATATTTCATTATATTAAATAGTCTAATATTTTTAATTTTAAGACCTCATACCACTGCTCAGTAAACACCTATGAATATTGTATCAGTGCAATAGATGAAATTGTATATTAAATATTAGCCAAGTTATAATATATTTTAACGTAAAATCCTCTCAAATATGATATTTGTTCTATTAAATGGAAAAGTTTTTTTCAAGATATTATTTTTTATTATAGCAGCCTCCCATACATTGTTATATCATCCTTAAACTTGAATTTATTACAATATTTCTTTATTTTTTTAATTTTTATTTTTTCTTATCAGTTACATTTTATTAACTCTGTATCACAGCTGTATCCCGCTCCCTCATTCCCTCCCACTCCCACCCTCCCTCCCTCCTCTCCACCCTGCCCCTTTCCAAGTCCACTGATGGGGTGACCTCCTCCCCGTTAATTTGATCCTGTTTTATCAGGTATCTTCAGGACTGGCTGCAAAGTCCTCCTCTGTGGCCTAACAGGACAGCTCCTCCCCTGAGGGGTGGGGAGGTCAAAGAGCCAGCCATTGAGTTCCTGTTAGAAATAGTCCTTGTTCTCCTCACTATGGGAAACCAATTGGTTACTGAGCTACCATGGGCTACATCCAAGCAGAGGTTCTAGGTTATATCCATACATGGTCCTTAAGACCCAGTTATACCACTGCTAAGTATATACCCAAACTTTGCTCAAGTACACAAAAGGGATACTTGCTCAACCATGTTTATAGCAGCTCTATTTGTAATAGCCAGAACCTGGAAACAACCCAGATGTCCATCAATGGAGGAATGGATGCAGAAATTGTGGTATTTTTACACAATGTAATACTACTCAGCAATCAAAAAGGAGGAAATCATGAAATTTGCAGGCAAATGGTGGGATCTAAAAAATCATTCTGAGTGAAATATCCCAGAAGAAGAAAGACAAACACGGTATATACTCGCTTATATAGACCTATAAGATATGATAAACATAATGAAATCTATACACATAAAAAAGATAATCAAGAGAGCAGACATGGGGTAAGATGATCAATCCTCATTTAGAAAGACAGATGGGATGTGCATTGAACGTATGACAGGAGTCTACTGAAGGCATCTGAAAGACTCTAGCAGTGTTTTCAAAGCCTCATAACCAAACCTTTGGCAGAGTACAGGGAATCATATGAAAGAAGGGGAGTTAGTATGATGGGGAAAGGAGAGGAGCTCCACAAGGACCAAATATATCTGAGTACAGGGTCTTTTCTGAGACTGGCATTCAACCAAGGAAAAGTTTTTTTAAACTTCTATGTTTCTGTAGATTTAAGAACATACTTTTCTTTAGAAAGACAAATGGGATGTGCATTGAACTTATGACAGGAGTCTACCACAAAAGGCATCTGAAAGACTCTACCTAGCAGTGTTTCAAAGCAGACACTAAGACTCATAACCAAACCCTCGGCAGAGTGCAGGGAATCATATGAAAGAAGGGAAGTTATTATGATATGGAAAGGATAGGAGCTCTACAAGGACCAAACATATCTGGGCACAGGGTCTTTTCTGAGACTGACACTCAACCAAGGACCATCTATGGATATAACCTAGAACTTCTGCTCGGATGTGGCCCGTGGTAGCTCAGTAACCAAGTAGTTTTCCAAAGTAAGGGGAACTATTTCTAACAGGATCTCAAGGGCAGGCTGTTTGACAGCCCCCCCCCCCCCCCCCCCCCGGGGAGGAGCAGTCTGTTAGGCCACAGAGGAGGACTTTGCAGCCAGCCCTGAAGATACCTGATAAAACAGGGTCAGATGAAAGGGGAGGAGGTCCTCCCCTATCAGGGGACTTGGAAAGGGGCAGGGAGGAGACCAGGGAGGGAGTGTGGGGTTGGGGAGGGAATGAGGGAGCGGGATACAGCTGGGACACAGAGTTAACAAAATGTAACTAAAAAGAAAAAAAATAATAAAAAAAATGAAAGTAAGATGTTAAAGTTTTCTACTATTATTGTATCTCACCCTTCATGACTTTTAGTGTTTTGTGACATTAATTAGGACCATAATTTACAGCATACATATTTATAATTATTATGTCCTGTTGATAAATTTTTCGCTTATTAAAATGTTGTAACTTTGCAAAAAAAAAAAGAACATACTTTTTAGTTCATTAATCTAAATATCACTTTTATATTATATATTTTATATTAGATATATATAAATATAATATATATCTAAATATATTATATTTAGATATATAATCTAAATATCACTTTTAGAAATCATAGTCTCCCTTTAAAATCAGTTAACTATGTCTCAATAGAATTATTCATGATTTCAAAAATAACATTAAGATACATATTGGAACTAAATTATTTTATATCTATAAATATATTGTTAAATTTAGACTTGTTTCGCAATCAACAATTTACAACAAATTGTCAGTATATTTCATTGAAATAAAGAGGAACAAATTATACAATGTTAAGTGATATCCAATTTTATCAGATCTTTGAAAAATAATCCAGTGCCGCATATTTTATCCACTTTTCCATAATTATGATATTTATCATAACACATATTCTGCACATAGTTGAAAATAGAGAAAAAGTCAATGAAGAGCACATATTTAATGAACATATTGTCTCTTGGGCATAACAGTTTTATATACAAGGTATCATAAGATGAGACCTACAGAAATGGATAAATTATAAAAACTCTCTCCATTGTGTGATATGACAGTGAATTATTTTTAAAAGAAGTTAAGAAACATAAATAGAGAGTAAATCTGATTTCAAAAACATGGAAAATAACTCAAATATTTACTTAATTACTTTAAATCCCTGTTTGTGAATCTTGACTCAATAAATCTTTAGACTCACATAAGTATGGGTGGTCCATAGTTAGAAAAGTGACTCTACATTTTATTGAATTCAAGCTAAAGATTTGTTTTTAGGAGAAAAAAAAAGAAGGCACAAAAAATATGCCTAGATACTCATCTACTATTTTATGACTTGATGCAAGTAATTCATTTAGCTAAGATGTAGAACTTTAAACAAAAAATAGTGACAATAATTATAGACCATAAATATTTTTGAACACCAGTAAAAGCAGCACCATTTTTAATACTTGGATCTCATTTACTGAAATACAGTTGGTGCAACTGAAATGATATGGCTTTGAATTCTAGCCTTAAAATTAAAGAAATTAGAGTTGCTAATTTTTTGGGGGTGCTCCAAGCTACAATTTTTCATTGCCTACTTTGCTGGGTTATCTTTTGACTTCTACTCCAAGAGATAACATTCAGGAAGGTGTAATCTTCTTGATACCTATTTCCAAATCAGTGTTTGAATGAAGCATTTGTACTCATTTGAGATAAGTCACGAGATGAATACAACCCACCCAGTATCAAATGAAGAAAGGAATGGACAGCCCATTTTCCTAATCTCCAATACAAAAAGGAGAACTTTGAAAAAGCTGTATGCTTATGGCTTAACTACCCACATCAACAGCAAAAAGTAAAAAAAAAAAAAAAACTTAAGTTTAGGAGAGTGTTCTAAGATAATTCTTATAGCGCGTGAGCATCCTGTCGGCATCCCAAGACAATTTAGAGTCTTAATTATTGTGCAATCTTATTGCCATTAAGTCATTAGAGTAGGAAATGTGCAGACATGTAGATGGAACTCTAATCAGCTTTGGTTTTGCTTGATTGTTTCTTAAGCTCTAATAAGAGAAAAAAAAAAGAGGGAAAGAAACAAAACACAAGATATTTATAGAGCGTACAAAAAGGGATATACCCAGGAAATATCTTGGCAGTGTGTCATCCCAAAATCAGGCAGTGGCCAAAATTATAAGGTGTGGCTGGAGGTAGCACCCTACTGTGTGAATAAGTTTTGGCTGGGAATTCAGAACCAACAGTAAAAGCAGAAGGGAGGAGAGCTTTATCTTTCAAAAGCAGATCAGAATTAAAAAGCAACTCATACTCCAACCAAGGACTATTCATGGAGATAACCTAGAACCCCTGCACAGATGTAGCCCATGGCAGGTCAGTGTCCAAGTGGGTTACATAGTAATGGGAAGAGGGACTACCTCTGACATAATCTGATTGGCCTGCTCTTTGATCACCTCCCCTGAGGGGGGAGCAGTCTTACCAGGCCACAGAAGATGACAATGCAGCCACTGTTGATGAGATCTGATAGACTAAGATCAGAAAGGAGAGGAGAACCTCCCCTATCAGTGGACTTGGGGAGGGGCATACATGCAGAAAGGGGAGGGAGGGTGGGATTGGGAGGGGAGGAGGGAGGGCCTTATGGGGGGGATACAAAATGAATAAAGTGTAATTAATAAAAGTTAAATAAAAAATTTTTAAAAAAGCAATTAAAGCACAGGGGGCACAGGGTAAATACAATGTTTGGGGCAGTAGCACATAAGTTTTCTTAGTGGAGTAAAATGGAAGATGCTGATGAACCCTAAATTCAGTACATTAACACGTTGCCTCTAGTAGATCTTGAGGATTGCATGCATCACATTGGTTCACTTTCCCATCCTTATTGTTGCTACAGCAAATACTTGCATGAGAGCATACAGAATGCACACCACTTGTCAATATAAAATGTCTATCCATTGCTTCCCCCAGAGAATCTATCAAGTATATGAAGATTTAAAACTCATTAGGATTTCACCAGAGCATGAGAAACCTTGTGGCCACCAAGACTAAAATAATAACAACAACAAAAATCTACCTCCCTCAACAACAAACTAGTGTCAAAAAAAATAAAATAAAATAAAATAAAAAATCCCAGAACAGGATGGAATCCAAAGAGTGTATATTTTTTACCTCTGCTGAATTTTGTCTGACTTGATCTTGCTGAGATCTTAGACCTGTACTCATGATGGTGAGAGTTTATGAGCTCAGGCACCATGGCGGGTAATTGCTTGGAACTGCATTCCTAAGCATAATTCACTATATTCTTTGTGGGGCTGTATTGGATGGTATTTTTGAGAGGTTAGAAGGAGAAAATTGGGGGTGGATTCAATCATATTCCATTGTTTATATGTATGGAAATTGTCAAGAGTAAAGAAAAGTTAACATGAAATTTAAACTTACTAGACATTCAGAGGAATTAAATATATTATGCTGTAACTTGAGCAATTTGATAAGAAATTAAAGAAAACACATTTTTGAAATAATTGTGAATTATGAAAGAATGATATCTCTTCAAAAATGCTAAAATTCTATATCTGTTTAGTATTTCATAACTGGATTTGCAATTAGTGTCCAGTGTTGTTTTTTTAATAAATCTGAGTAGAGTTGCTTTCCCAGAGCTGCACTATATCGAGCTGAGTATCATTAAAATAAGCCCATTCTTAGGGTTACCCATTGCTGCCAATGTCTCTTCCAAACCAGTTAGTGGACAGCAACAGAAGCAAACTCAAAAAATGTCATGATCACCATCAACTTATTTTTTTTTTCTGATCCCGTAATCAGGGTTACAGTTACTGAATAGGTCAATCATATTTTCCGTATGTAACTGGAATTATAGACATTGTGGTTAGCAGTTAGTGAAAACAGAAGCAAGTGTCAGTTCACCTATGAAAACATGTCTTCTACTAATACAGCTTCTTCTCTATTTACTTATACCTGGTGCAAATTTGTTTGGCTGAACCTTTTGCATTTTTTTTTTCTTTTTCATTCTTTTCCCTGTTCTTTAGCTCTGGGTATGTTGTTTTTCTTAATCCTTATGATATGGTAGAAGGAAGGTCATGTTTCCTCTGGGTCACTAAACCAGTAATAAATTACTGTTCATTACTAAGAAAACTAAAACAACTATTTATTCAAATGTGTTTATTAAATCTATTCAAGGTGTCCTTACTATGTAATTTACTATACTAATCCATTAGCATAAAATTTTCTAGTTTTTTTTTTCTTTTCTCACAGGTATACTTGATCTTTACTTTTGAAATACACTCATGAATAATTTTATTTTGTCTTGATGTCCTGGATTAAGGTAAATTTTAATTAGGTGTCCAAGTAGCTTTAGTAAAACAAGACAAATTTATGTAAAAAAGTGAGTCTCATAATTATATGATCAACATTTCTTGGGGGCACGCAACAATTGTCTAATTGGACTAAAGAGCCTCACCATAGGGGACCCAAGCTTTGAATATTATAAATCAAACAGAATGTCTGTTACTTTTTAAGTCATTGACTTCAGAGGAAACCTAAAACTGCTTGCTTTCCTTCAACAATAGATTGTAATCTTCAAAATAAAGACAAAATATTCTCTCCAAAAAAATAATGGAAAAACCAATTGTAAATGAAAAGAGAGAAATTCAATTCTGGTTTATAAGATGCATGGTATTTATACTCATAATATTCTGCAATGTTTTTTATGAATTTTGTCATTTATTATGACTGTCAAAATGACAACTAGAAAAGTACTATGTTATAAATTATATTTTTATACAGATGTTTATGAAGCTTTTTTACTTCTTAATTTTTGAGATTATAATATAACAATTATTTTAATAGATATATGTAAGCATCAAATGGTTTTCAAAGCATAAATCCTCTAGAAGCACAGACAATTATGTAAATAAAATGAACTGCATACTACTCTTTACATGCAGGAAAACAATATTAACATGATTTCACTTCTTACTTAGCCCTTCTCTGAACTGACAATAGAGATGTTGGAAAGCCTTCAGTGTGGCTAATAGTTACTTCTTTGGTTTGTCCTCATAAGGAATCAGATTCTCAAATACACCTCCAATAAATCAGACCATTAAGAGAGCGATATATGATTAAAAGAGTACAAATTCTCTAGCACAATCTTTCACCAACAAGCAGAAGTGAGAGAAAGTAGTTCTTTTGTCATCCTATATGGTAATTTAGGGAATATTACCACAGCTATGTTTAATTGAAATGTATTTTACCATAAATGCATTATAAATAGAGCTATATGTAAACAAACTTCACAGTTGTTTTCTGTTATTAAGAAGGCAAAGGAATAATGAGTGGCCATATCCAGTCTCTTTATAGTATAATGTGCTTCTAAATTTTTATACACTTAGCTTATGGTAACATGAAAATCAGAATATAAAAGGAAAAATAAAGCTTGAGAGCTAATAAATGGTGTTATTTTAAGCAATGAAGGTTTTTTTTATTAAGATTTAATTTTATATTCTTATTCGGAAGCAAGAACAGGCCTTTGAATGCTCTGGGATTTCAGGAAGTCATGAGATATCTGACATGGGGTCTGGGGGCTGAACATGCTCTCTAAGAACAACAAGCAAACTTAACTGTTGAGCTCTCTCTCTAACCCCCATCAAAATAGCCTTGACTGAAGAATTTTCAGTCAGTACCTGGTTTAGTATTTTTAAAGAATAACTTCATTGTAAGGTTTTGTGTTAAAAATAATTTTATTATAAATTTTGTTATGGTTGGGCCATGGTATACATGCTGTCTAATGTTAAAATAGGAATGATGGTGTCCCTTTCAGAGGGACAGGACACAGAACTGATGAGAAAACTTTAAGAGTGGACACCCTGGAAGGTTTTTAGGCTAATGCTGAAAGTGGATTTACGTCTTCAATTTGCCCCAACACTGTGCATTCCCTCAGTCCGTAACTACAGAACTAACCACCTGTCAAATGTTTCCACACTCACTACCCACATCATGATGTGAGACAACCAGTACTGCCGTGACACCAGTTCTACAGGCATTACTAATAGACGCAACATTCATGTCACAGCATTGAATTAAACACACTTCCTTATCATGCTGATTACCTTGTCAGTACAATGAAAGCTCACTCAGATAATTTTACATAAAGAATTCATGACTAGAAAGTAAAAGTTTATTATTTGATATGATGTTTCCTTACATTTGTCTCTAGGCTGTTAAAGTGAAGTATTATACATGTAAATTCTTAAACATTTATCTTTTTTTATGAATGAATACATCATATATATGGTATAATTAAGCAAAATTTTTGTACATTAAGACAACCTAATAATTGGTCATTTATAGACTTAATTTTCTTATAAAAATTGAGATGTAGTTGTGTTTATATATAAATATATATTGTACGTATGTATGTATGTAGTTCAAAAAATGAAGAAAGTGTGATGTTAATTACCTCTCTAAAGTTTCTTTCTCAATATGGCTAGTTGTACAATATTTTCTTTCATTTTCTGCATTTATAGGTGTAAATTGTGTTTCTGTGTATGTATGAAAGTCTTTGTGCATGTATGCAGGTCTTTCTATATGTGTGTGTATGCTTGCGTATATGCCAGGGGTGGACTTGTGTCATAGGGAATAGACAACACAGAATGGCATTTACATTTCCAGGAGGCTTCATTAAAGAACCTGGAAATGAAACCATTTTTTTCTATGTATGTACACATGTAAGTCAGTAGATAATAATGTACTTTGCTTAATTTCTTAAAGGTTTAAAACATTAAAGACTACTCTCCATGTTGCTTCATCTCAATTTTAACAGGACAGACATTCAGGTCCCAAATGGCAGAACAATTTTTGGCAGAATATTTTTAAATGATATTATGGAAATTGTTGAGAATTTTATAGGCAATGATATTCCCTGAATCAAAAGGCATAGTAATAAAGGGTACCTAAAGTGTAATTTTCTCATGTTAAAAAAGACCTTCCATTTTGCATTAAAAGGGGAATTGGACTCGATTTAATTAGGTATAGGGCATGCTAAAAGGATAATTATGCTTTTCATTATCATCACATTCTGGAATGGTCACAGTCTGTCTTGAGACCACAACTAAGGAAAAATTGGCTAAATGCCTTAACTACTTCCAAACTTTCTCCCCTTTCATAACTGCAGCTCTACCTAGGATCTTTAATGTTTTTCCCTGTGCCGCAGGAGGATGAACCCTTATCAACACAGGCTATACATTTGGTTATAGAGTGATCATCATGGCCAGGTATCCCTTTTGCTTTCTAGCCCACAACTATATTATCCAGTAGAATTTTCTTTGTACTATCAGTGTTTTAAACCAGTTTTACAAAGTGTTCATTATTTTTTGTGCAAGCAGCATCATAGTGTATAAAGGCTGAAAAGGACAATAAATATGAAGGCAATTTTAATTTCCAAGAATTATACATTATGTCACTGATTGACAGCTGTTATACTTTTAACAAACTCATATAAAAATCAATTTTGAGAGTATATAAGATTTCAGTGTGCATCCAGATGTTTTAATTTTGTCCAGAGCATTATTACAGCTACTAACATCTGTATTCCCTTGCCTCAAAGTGAAGCGATTTGTCCAAAGCAAATACAAGATTTGTTGCTAGACATTTGCATGTTGGCTTTTATTATCCTAAATATGTTCACTTACAGAATATCATCATATGGAATTGGGAGTGGAAATACAAATGACTTTTGGTATGTTCAGTGCTGGAAGGGACAAAGACTTGATGGTAGTTCCTATACTGTCAGCCTGGGGACTTAATGTTAGTCTCACACTCACTACCTTTTAGCTTTCTTCCATCCCTGTCAAGACTCACTCCCCCTCTAAAACCTTTTATTTATTATTATTTTCCTTTATTACAATTTATTCAGTTTGTATCCAGCTTTGGCCCCTCCCTCATCTCCTCCCAACCGAACTCTCTCTCATCTCCTCATATGCCTCTCCCCTACTCCATTATTCAGGGAGGTCCTCCTTCCCTTCCATCTGACCCTAGCCTATCAGGTCTCATTAGGTCTGGTTACATTATCTTCCTCTGTTGCCTGGAAAGGCTGTACCCACCAAGGGGGAGGTGATTAGAGAGTCTGCCACTGAGTTCATGCCAGGGAAAGCCTCTACTCCCTATACTAGGGCCTCACTTGGAGACTGAGTCTATGAGCTACATCTGAGCTACATCTGAACTACATCTGAGCTACATCTGAACTACATCTGAGCAGGGGTTTTAGGTCCTCTCTATGCATTGTCCTTGTTTGAGTTATAATTCTCTTCAGGGACCCTGGGATACAATGAAAGCAGTGGTAAGGGAAATATTCTTTTTTTTCCTGATTATTTTTCTTTTATTATTATTATCATCTGTTACAATTTATTCAGTTTCTATCCCAGCTGTGGCCCCCTCCATCACTCCCTTTTTTTTCCCTTTGCCCCTCTCCTACTCCACTGATAGGGGAGACCCTTCTCCTCTTTTATTTGACCCTAGCCTATCACATCTCATCAGGACTGGTTACATTGTCTTCCTCTGTGCCCTGGCAAAGCTGAAACCCACAGGGGTAGGTTGATCAGAGAGCCTGCCAGTGAGGGAAATATTCTTAGCTATAAGTGCCTTCAGAAAGAAGTCTGAGACATCTCATAAAAGCAACTTAATGGCACACATTAAAACCCTAGGGGGGAAAAAGGAATCCCACACACACAAGAGGAGTAGACGATTAAAAATAATCAAACTCAGAGCTGAAATCAATAAATTAGAAACAAATAAAATAATTCAAAGAATCAATGAAACCAAGAGCTGGTTCTTTGAGAAAATCAACAAGACAGATAAACCTTTACCCAAACTAATCAAAAGGCAGAGAGGAACTATCCAAATCAGCAAAATAAAAAAAAAATGAAAATGAGAAAGGAGCTATAACAACAGACACTGAGAAAATTCAAAGAATCATTAGGTCTTACATGAAAATCTAAATGGAAAGGACAATGCAAACACTTTTGAATGAACAATGCTTACTATATTGATTTTTAGAAATTACTTTAAACTTTAATACTGTGCTTGATGAAAATGCACATTTGCCAATAGTTTTTCTTGTTTTTTTATTTTTTATTTTTTTTTTACTGGATCAGGTCAAACTATCGATATAATAGAATAGATAATACATAGAATCATATTTAGAAGCATTACTTTAAATCGTACAATTTCTGATGTTGATTTCCATGCTTTTCTTGTATTAAACCACTTTACTGTCATAATGATTTTGATGTATTTGAAACTGTCTGCTTTGCTTCTTAACTATTAATGCCACTACATTGCACTTAAGTATACTTTATCAGCTTATCTTGTTTATTAAATAGGATAATAATAAAGGAAATTAATGTAAAAGAGCTAACGGTCATAAAAAATCTTGATTCATGGAAAAGTATGATAATCTCAGTCATTCCATTGATTTTAGCTTCTATCTTGTTTATTTTTGATTGCTCAAATATTATAACTAATATTGGACCATACAGAGTAAAGATAAACATAATGATCCATTATTCCTCATACTGTTAACTTCAGAATTCACTAATCAATTGCCTGTCTTGGACTTCATGTTCCATTATCTCATGCTGAAAGGCAAAAAGGGGTACAGAGGGTAGGAATGAGCAGAACTTGATCATTTAAAGTTACATTTCTTTTGAGGAAACATCATTCTCTAAACATCTCATGAAATTATTCAAAATCAGTTAATTTAATGTAAATAATACAGGGCCATAGAGTCTAATCAAACCATAAGACTTACTTCTTATATAATTGATTAGTTACATTAAATTAATTCTGTGAGTAGTATAAAGCATTAATCTAATTCGTTATACTTAAATTCTCTGATTATATTAACTATATAACATTTAATCACATTATGATAATGCATGCTTCTTTTATAACATATTTATTGTATCATTTCTCTTTTCCTATTTAATATTTGACAACTATAAGTTAATTTAACAGCATGAGAAGAGGTGTTAGAGTCTGTGTTTTGAATAGCATCTTTGGCTAAATTTGGTATGTTGTGCTTCCTGAAATTCTAATCTTTTTATTTCCTTTTTTATATTTTTCCTGTTATATTTTAAGATGGGATCACCTAGTCTGGAACTCCCTGTACAGCAAACAGAGAACTTGAAGGTCTTCGTGGGACTACAAGTATGACCATCCACTTCATGCTATGCTTCTCACCATGTAGAAGCCAAGAAGCAAAACAAAGTAACAGGCCACCTCTGGCAAGCTAGGCCAGCACTGTCAAGTTATCTACATCTCCGGCACTTTAATACAATGTTTGATTTTGCTTCTAGTGTTAGAGTGGGTTGTTTTGAGGACTTTGTAATTAAACCACATTTGTTCTTGTCATTAAGCTTGTTTTTCTTCTTTTTCTCTCTGTTTATTTCTTCCTTCCTTTCTTCTTTTCTTTCTTTCTTTGTCATTCCTAACTTTTTTCTTCTTTCCTGCCTTCCTCCCTTCCTTTCTTTCTTTTCTTCTTTGTCCTTCATTCCTTCCCCCTTCTCACTATCTCCAATTTTTCTTTCTTTTTTTCTTTCTTCCTTCCTTTTTTCCTTCTTTCCTGCCTTCCTTTCTTTAAAAAAAAAAAAATCCATCCTAAATGTTGGTGGTACTGTTCTTTGGCCTTGTGCCCTGGACTATATAAAACAGGAAGAAATAAAAAAGAGTGAATTAAAACAACAACCCTTGTTCTTTACTTCCTCATTGTAGAAACAATGTAACCAGCTGTTTCAATCTCTTCCTGCCCAGGCTTCCTCACCAACATGGACTGCCCCTCACATTAAGCCAAAATAAACTTTTTTCTGTAAATTAATTTAACTAATATGTTTTACCTAATGACAGAAAAAAAATAACTAGTCCACCCTGTTCTTCATTTATTTACCATATTGCCAATGTGGAGCTTTGGTCTGAGTAAAAACAGCTCCTCTAAGTGGCTCATATGGTGAATTAATGCCCCCTCCCCAGGTAGCAACATCAAGAAGTGACTGGCTTATGAAGGCACTAACTTCAACAAATCAATCCACTGATTGATTTGTGGAAAACAGAATATTAAGAGTTCAGGCCATGGATAAAGAATTAGGCCACTGAAGGTATATATTTGAAGACAATATCTGCCTCTCTGGACTTCACCTACCTCACCAATCCCTGGTAAGTACATGGCAAGCAGCTTCGCCTCTCTCCTTTTCTCAACTGACATAATACTCTGCTTCATCAAAGCTCTGTGTCAATGAGGCAACCCAAGAAAGAATTCAAAACGTGTATTTTTATGTAGACTTACCCACATATGTTGTCATGCTAATGAAAATGAACTCCAACAGCACATACTATTATTCAAAGCACAGTATTCATCAGTGCACATGTTTACGGAATGTCCTCCGTTTTCAGCATCCCCTGTTAGAACATCAGTGTGATCACAGTGTGCTCATCGGCACTGCAGACTGTACCAGCTGTTTAAGCTATATTTATTTCATTTTAAATTTTTAGATGTGAACCTATTTTTATTTATGGGCTTTAAAAGATTCAGGACATGTACCCAAGTTAACTTTGAACTGATAATATTCATGTATCAGTCTTCCAAAGGTCTGTACTGCTACACCTAACCTTTTACCTAGTCCTCAGAAATTTTTTAAATAAATAAGCCTGAAAATACATTCTCCCTGAAATAAGACTAACAATTAACAAAGCAAATTTACACTTAAAATAAGCCAAGCCAATGGCACAAGACTCTAAAAGCTATTCAGTGAACACTACTGACTTCAATTGACTGCTAATTTTTATTCTATTTAATACATATAATCAGAATTTTCATGGGTATATTCTGGTCATTTAACTTTAAATGACTGATAGAATAAAATTTTTAAAGATCAAACATAAACTCTGAAAGAATTAGTTTTTTTATTTTTTTATATTAATTACAGTTTATTCATTTTATATCCCAGATGTAGCCCCCTCTCTCATCCCCTTGCAACCCCACCCTCCCTCCCTCATCTCCTCCCATTCCCCTCTCCAAGTCCACAAATAGGGGAGGTCCTCCTCCCCTTTCATCTGACCCTCTCCTATCAGGTCTCATCAGGACTGGCTGCATTGTCTTCCTCTGTGGCCTGGTAAAGCTACTCTCCCCCTGGGGAAGGGGGTGATCAAAGAGCCAGCCACTGAGTTCATGTAAAAGACAATCCCTGTTTCCCTTACTAGGGTACCGACTTGGATACTGAGCCCATGGGCTACATCTGAGCAGGGGTTCTAAGTTATATCCATGAATGGTCCTTGGTTGGAGTATCATTCTCAGAAAAGAGCCCTGTGCCCAGATTTTTTGGTTCTGTTGCTCTCCTTGTGGAGCTTCTGTTCTCTCCAGGTCTTACTATCTCCCAATTCTTTGATAGGATTCCCTGCACTCTACCCAAAGGTTGGTTATGAGTCTCAGCATCTGCTTTGTTACCCTGCTGGGTAGAGTCTTTCAGAGGCTCTCTCTGGTAGGCTCCTGTCCTGTTTCCTGTTTTCTCCTTATTCCAATGTCCATCCCATTTGTTTTTCTGACTGAGGATTCATCATCTTCCCCAGGGTCATTCTTCTTGCTTAGCTTCTTTAGGTGTACAGATTTTAGTATGTTTATCCTATATTATATGTCTAATATCCACTTATAAGTGAGTATATGCCATGTGTGTCTTTCTATTATTATTTTTATTTCTATTATTTCTATACCTCACTCAGGATGATCTTTTCTAGATCCCAACATTTGCCTGCAAATTTCAAAAAAGATTTTTTGATGATTATCATTATTTGTAAGAGCAGAAACTATGACTTCTTACAACTGAATTTATTGCATGACAATCATTATGCCAAACATAGCAGCTGCACTTCTGTTTCACTGAAATAAACAGATTAACTTGGGTAAAAGAAAAACTTATCAGAGGCAATTTGAAAAGATATTGAAATTTGCAAATGAGAGGATTTAACATTTTCTTTCCTTCTACATATCCATGGAAAGTATATACTTTTTATCATAGATCGTGTTTAAATATGTCAGTCCATAGTAATTATTAAAAATCCAGTGGTAAGAAAAATGCAATAGTAATACTTATTTATAGAAATGCATAAAATTATTTTTGGAAATTTGGAAAGCTATTTAAACTACTTAGCTATTTTGAGTCTTGAGGGCATCATTTGAAGTAACTAATGCTTCAGCACACTAAATGGTACAAAAGCAGTCTCAAAATTGTAAACTATTTTCAAGAAGTGTTGAAAGAGCCTTTGGGGAATATCTTAATTATCTAGAAAACCCGGCTCATTAGTACATTGATTTTAAATGTGACTTTGATGTTAAACACACAAACTTCCACATATATATCATATATGGAAATTTTAATCACAGTTATTTTACATCTCTATTATAGCTATGTTACACAGGCTAAGAGAATATATTTTTATTCTCTTTACTAAGATACAGATAATAATTTAGAGCTAGAAAATTATACAAACCTTAAGTAGAGCCATTTATACATTTAATTACATATTCTAAAATCATAGAATTATTATAACTTTTAATATTATAATAGATTAAAGTGTTTTACACTTTAATAACTCTGCACTTTATTGTACTCTCAAAAAAACCAAACAAAAACAGTAACTATGATTTCCAATTTTCTAATTAACAATATTTAAAATAACTAAAGAAAAGTTAGTATATATTTGCTGTACTATTCCAGAGAGTGTGTTGCATGTTCTGTTTCTTCCTAATTAAAATAATGATTATTAAAGCCATTTTATCTCTCCTCTCTCCAACTCCTACCATTTGTTCTTATGCCAATCTCTTCTGTATGCCTTCTGTGCGCCCTCTCAAAATGATAGACTATTTTATTGTTTTTGTTGCTTTATTTGGGGTGTGTTTGTTTGTTTGTGTGTGTGTGCATTTGCTTATGCATTTATGTTATTTATATGTAATTACATAAATATAATTTCTAAAGAAATTATATTATTTTATATTTTTTAATTAATTATATTATATTTTTTATATTTTATATATTATAGTTTAAATACAACTATACATATTATAACTTCTTAAGTAACTATATAATGTATACTTCCCTAAAATTATATATGATAAGTAGAAATGTGTTTCTTCATATATATGAAGCCTTAATAACATTATGCCACTTGGCCTGACAACATTCTCCACAAAAGCCACAGATTATTTAACAAAATGTCCATATCAAGCATGAGAAACATCAATTTATAGTAACACATTTTTATGACTTTTTAGTACTGTCTACTTTAAGGACTATCCTTCCATAAGTATTAATACTGCTAATGCTAAACAGATTAATTATTTTTAAAATGCCATCAAGTGCTTAAATACCTAGGTATAAATACAAAAGCAAACTAAAATATTTTTTTGTTAAAATTTTTTAAAATTCTAATGAAAGCTTTCAAACAAAAAGCTACTTAGTAACAGAGACAAGTATTGTACATCTAGTAAAGCAATAACCGAGTAAGATATAAATATTTTCCAGATAGCTTCTATCTCTTTTCTATCACAACATTTATATTTTTTGAAGAAATATGTGTCTATAGACAAATTTTCACAAAACAGTTAATTCATCTGACAAGTCTGTACAAACTGTTGCCCACAGCTGTATGTCCTGAATGCTGTCAACACAAACTTTAAACTTATCTCACTCCGATATTAGTAGATTGTTTTATGAATTTATTTTTGTGACTTGATTGTATAGTTCTTAATCTTGAATACTGTAAATGACAGTGTTTTGTCACAATGTCAACAGCTTAGCCAGGGTTATTAGACATTGTTGAAATTTCAAAAAAAATAATGTTAAGTAAATCATATCATTCAATAATATGTTCATAAAAATTGTTCAGTATCTTACAAAATGTCCCTAGAATTGTTAACAAAAGAGTTCAAAAAGAAAAAAAAATATTACAAAATATAAAACTTAAGATTTGACCCTAAAATAACAATATTATAAAATAGGTATCTGAAGATTTAAAGTTATAACAACACCTTAAAATCTAAGAAAGTAAAGTTAAAATCTTAATTGAATCTAGCAAAGTCCTAGCTGTACGAGAATGGCCAATAGCAGATCATATATTTGAATGGTTAGTCATAAGAAGGTGGAACTGTTTAGGAAGAATTGCCTTTCTGGAGGAATGATGTGGCTTGAGAGGTGGACATTCAGGTATCAAACACCCAATCTGCCTGCTGCTCCGATGTCATGCCTGTCTGCTCCCTGGCATGATGATCATGGACTAACCCTCTGAAACTGTAAGCATTTCCCCAATTAAATGCTTTCTTTGGTAAAAGTTACTCATGGTAAAAATTTGCTCTTTGGTAAAAGTTGGGCATGACATTTTTATAGGAAAATAGAACAGTAACTAAAAGAATCACGTCATTTAAATAAAAATAAAACTTTCCAGGATATAGCACAGAAAAACGCAAATATATTAGATTACTTTCAGATTCATAGGCTAAGGTAAAAATTTGGTTGCTTTAAACACAAAAAAACATTCAGATTTATTTATTTATTTATTTATTTATTTATTTATTTATTTATTTATT
>NW_026592666.1:385571-417839 GCF_907164565.1 Psammomys obesus
ATTTATTTATTTATTTATTTATTTATTTATTTATTTATTTATTTATTTATTTATTTTCATTAAACACAAGCTTTTATTTTCCCCTTAACTCCTCAGTATGGTGTTGCTTGGTAGGGGGAGAGCATTTGTTACACTTAAGAGAGCATGCTCATGTCCTCATAAATTGCATCATAGTGTTAAGTGCAGTGACAGCCATTGAGGATTGCAACCACAGAAAAAATCATGAATGTAAAAATATCCCAATGTAGCAAACAAGGTGAGGCTTAGATATGGATACTGACAGAGTCAAGGAACAGGCAAAATGATGAAGGTTCTTAAATTTTACCATTAAGAAAACCACAAAATATACCTGTAGCTATTAAAGTGATAGATAACTAACGGGGTTTACAATCAATGGCACTTGTTTCAGGGTGTACCTGTGAAGAGGTCCCCCACAAGAACTAAGAGAAGAACAAGACATACCAATAAAAAGAACTGAGCTTAAAAGTGATCTCCCAGGTTGCTTGATTGCTTAGTTAAAGTACTTACCGAAAGATAGATATCCTATTAATGAAAGAAACAAAGGTGTGGAGTTGGTGAGTTTTGAAGAGGAGAGGATTGAGAGGAGTTGAGAAAGAGATAACATAAGGGAGATAAGAGATGGGGTAGGGAGAAAAAGAGGGAAAGGAAGAGGGAGAGGGAGAAAACACACTAGTAGAGAGGATAAGAAGCTATGGATGAAATTGTGGGCATTTTGGCTACACGGGGATTCAAGACAAGTTTAGACTATAGTAAACTTGCATAAAATAAACAGTATTTATAGTGATACCATGTAGTTAAAAATAAAATGTTATACCAAACTTTTGGCAGAGTGCAGGGAACCATATGAAAGAAGGGGGAGTTAGTATGACCTGGAGAGTATAGGAGCTCCACAAGGACCAAATATATCTGGGCACAGGGGTCTTTTCTGAGACTGACACCACACCAAGGACCATGTATGGATATAACCTAGAACCTTTGCTCAGATGAAGCCCATGGTAACTCAGTAACCAATTGGTTTCCCATAGTAAGGGAAACAGAGACTATTTCTGACAGGAACTCAATGGTAGGCTCCTTGACCCCTCCAACCCCCCTCCCCCAAAGGAGGAGCAGTCCTGCTAGGCCACAGAGGAGGACTTTGCAGCCAGTCTTGAAGATAACTAATAAAACAGGGTCAGATGAAAGGGGAGGAGGTCCTCCCCAATCAGTGGACTTGGAAAGGGGCAGGGAGGAGATGAGGGAAGGAGGCTGGGAATGGGAGGAAATGAGGGAATGGGATACAGCTGGGATACAGAGTTAATAAAATGTAAGTAATAAAAAAATAATGAAAAGAAAAAAAAACGAAGTGAAAATAAATAAATAAAATGTTATAGTTCAGTTGAGTACATGTGGAATATAATAGTTCCTATACCCTCTTATTAAGTAAAATATACAAGAGAAAACATTTTATATGTCAACAATAAGACCTAAAATTCTAAGGAAGAATCTTAGAGAAATTGATTCAGGACATTAACATTGTCAAAGCTATTTGCATACAAAATCTATAAATGCAACAAACTCATAAAAATATCCTTTTGATATAAAACAAACCTGTGAAGCTAAAGAAATATTAAACAGTTAAAATAAAGCCTGAACAAGGTTAAAATTTTTTGCAATGTATATATTTAAGGCTAGAGAGAGATTAAACATTCAAAAAACTTAAAAACAATACAAAACAACAAAAAAAGGTAGGAATACAACAGTAAGATATAATGAACTTGAAATTGGGTAGAATTTTCAGGTGGGTATTTATGCATCTTTGCATACAATTTTTAAAATTTATTTGTAATCTATATATCCACTTTACATCCTTATCATAGCCCCCTATGTTCTCTACTTCTAAGCCCTCCCTCATACCTTCTTCCCCTTATCCACCCTTCCCCTGTTCTTATGAAAACGGAAGGCCACACCATCAACCCACCCCAGCATATCAAGTTGCATCAGGATTGAGTTCTTCCTCATCCACTGAGACCACGCAAGTCTGTCCACTTCTGACAAAGTGAACAAAAGCAGGCAACAGAGTCCATGTCATAGACAGAACCCTCTAAACTTACTAGAAGACCCACATGATGATCAAGCTGCCCATCAGTTATGTATGGACTAGACTCTGCCCACGCATGTTATGTTTAAAGGTTCATTTATCTATCTATCTATCTATCTATCTATCTATCTATCTATCTATCTATCTATTTATTTATTACAATGTATTCATTTTGTATCCCAGACTCAGACCCCTCCCTCATCCCCCCCAAACCCCAGTCTTCCTCCCTCTTTTCCTCCCATGCCTTTTCCTCAGTCCACTGATAGGGGAAGTCCTCCTCCACTTCCTTCTTACCCTAGCCTATCAGGTCCCATCACGACTGGCTGCATTGTCTTTATCTGTGGCCTGGTAAAGTTGTCCCATCCAACTCAGGGGGAGGTGATCAAAGAGCTAGCCACTGAGTTCATGTCAGAGACAGTCCTTGTCCCCCTTACTAGGAAGCCCATTTGGAGACTGACCTGCCATTGGCTACAGAGGTTCTAGGTTCTCTCCATACATGGTCGTTGGTTGGAGTTTCAGTCTCAGAAAAGACCCCTGTGCCCACATTTTTTGGTTCTGTTGCTCTGCATGTGGAGCTCCTGTCCCCTCCAGGTCTTTCTATCTCTTCCTTCTTTCATAAGATTCTCTGAACTCTGCCCAAAGTTTGGGTATGAGCCTCAGTATCTGCTTTCATAACCTGCTGGGTAAAGTATTTCAGAAGCACTCTGAGGAAAGTCTCCTATCTTATTCCATGTTTTTGCCCTCATCGGATGTCTATCCCATTTGCCTTTCTGAATGAGGATTGAGCATCTTACCTAGGGTCCTCCTTCTTGCTTAGCTTCCTTAGTTATATGGATATTAGTATGATTATCCTTCTTGGCTTCCTGCATGCATGTTCTTTAGTTAGGGCTTCTGTCTCTGTGAGCTCCCATGGGTCTAGGTTAGTTGACTCTGTTGATCTTCTTGCAGCATTGTGTAACTTTCCAAAGGTTTTGAGTATAGACTGAGGGAATGGCCAATCAATGCCTGGCCTAACTTGAGATGCACCCATGGGAGAAAACTAACCCCTGACTCCATTGATAATACTTTGCTATGTTTGCATACAAAATTTTAAGGAGATATTTTTATTGAAAATAGATTAAAAATCTTTATTTATGTATTTTATGTACCTGTATGCATGTATGCCCGAATGCCAGAGGAAAGTATCAGATCCCATTATAGATGGTTGTGAATGCCAAGCTGTTGCTAAGAATTGAACTCAGTATCAGTGGAAGAACAGTCAGTATTTTTAACCACTGAGAAGTATCTGCAGCTAATGAAAATAGATTCAGTGTAACATACAATAAAATGAATTGTAAAACAACCACTACCACATTTAGTAAATATTTCTACATGCTATGGTTTGTGCTAGGAAATTCTAAACAACATTAATAACGAAAATTAAGAGTAAACATACTTTTTATATCTATGACTTTTATACTTAAGTAGTATGTTCAGTGGTCAATATTCTGGTCTAAGCTGTTGTTTCAAGGCAACTGCTCTTCATTCTTTGTTTATTTATTTTTTATTTTATGTACATTAGAGTGAAGGTGTCATATCCCTTGGAACTGGACTTACAGACAGTTGTGAGCTGCAATGTGGGTTGTAGGAATTGATCCCAGGTCCTTTGGAAGAGCAGGCAGTGCTCTTAACCACTGAGCCCATCTCTCCAGCAACCTGCTCTTCATTCTTGTCTACTTATTTCAAACAATAAATACTTCACGGAAATTGGGAAATGTTTTAATTTTTAGTTACTTGCTTTTAAATTTTGTTAGAAAAGTATAATATAAAAGTGATATCAAAGACCAGATGGGATCCTGTAAACCCAGAAACAAAGAAGCAAAACATGCTTTAGCAGGTGACACATTTGAATCACATATTCCTTGACATACTCATTTGAAGAATTTTTTAAGCAAAGTCTCTTGAGATTGCAAAATCTTTATGACTATATTAAATAAACACTGTTTAGAATTTTACTAGAGTATGATTTGTTTTGTCTTTAATTTTATTATTTCTAGGATTGTACACTGTCATTTTGAATAACACTGGTCATATAGAGAAAACAGCTGTGCAAATTGAATTCTGCAGGTGATATTTGGTGTATTCATATTTCATGCACAAATGTACTATGAATGTTCCATCACTGAGATTGTGATGTGCTACTGCTCTTTGAAATATGGAATGGAATAAATATCACAGGTGAGAAGCATAGTATTGAGATGGAATCATCAATAGATTTTTATTCGGACAATATAAATCATGTTTCACCTAAGTGTGTTTAGCATATTTCAGTGCTCCCATTATGTCTGAATAATAGAGCAAAATCATATCCAGCAAGTCATTACTCTTTCAAAATGAAAATTGGAAAGATTACTCTGATGGGTAACACAGATAATTTTATGTAAATTCATAGTGTAGATTATGTTATACCATATACTTTTAGTTGAGGTTAAAATAGCTTAACAGAAAACATCAATGTTAATGCTATCCTAGAGAAACATTCCAAGAATGGAATGGTACTGCAAAAGTCTGTTGACAGTGATTTGGTTTTTTTGTTTGTTTGTTTTGTATTATTATTATTATTATTATTTACAAATTATTCACTTTGTATATAGGCTATAGCCTATGCTCTTCTCTCCACCCCATCTCACCCTCCTTCCATCTTCCCCACTCATCCCTCAACCCTAGTCCACTCATAGGAGAAGACTTCTCAGCCTACTATCTGATCTTAGCATATCAGGTCTCATCAGGACAGCCTAGATTACCTTTCTCTGTGGGAAAGATGGATATCCCCACCAGGGGAATGTGATCAAAGTGCAGGCAACTGAGTTCATGGCAGAAACTACCCTTACTCCCCTTACTAGGGAAACCAATTGGATACTGAGCTGCCTATGCGCTATATCTGAGCATGGGTTCTTGGTTCAGTCCAGGCAAGGTCCTTGGAAGATGCATAAGTCTCTGCAGGACCCCCTGGGCCCAACTATTTTGGCATTATTGGTCTCCTTGTGGGGCCCTTGTCCTCTCCCTACTTCCATATGATTTCCTGTTCTGCCCAGAGTTTGTCTGTTGCTCTCTTCATCTGCTTTGATTCCCTGCTGGATGGAGTCTTTGAGAAGACATCTGTAGTAGGCTCCTGTCCTGGTTCCTGTCTTCTACCACTTCTAGTGTATAACCAATTTACTCTTCTGGATGAGAATTAAGCACCTTCCCTAGAGTCCTCCTTGTTCTTTTGTTTAAAAAAAAAAAACACTACTATAATTTATTACAATTCATTCAATTTGCATTCCGCTGTGTCCCCACTCCTTTGTGACCTCCCAATCCCACCCCCCTCCATCTTCTTCCCAGAGGCCTCTCCCCTAATCCACTGAGGTCTTCTTTCCCTTCTATGGATCACCATCCCCTGGAGGGTGCAGCCTTGCTAGGCCACCAAGGAATATATTGCAACCAGTTTTCCTTGTTCTTTTGCTTCTGTAAGTCTGTAGATTTTAGCATGTTTATCCTATATTATATGATTAATACCCTCTTATTAGTGAGTATATCTCATCCCTGTCTTTCTGCTTCTGGGTTACCTCACTCAGGGTAATATTTTATAGTTCTGACCATTTGCCTGAAAATTTCATAATTTCCTTGTTTTTAATAGTCAAATAGTATTCCATTGTATAAATATACCACAAATTCTGTATCCATTCTTCATTTGAGGGACATCTGTGATGTTTCCAGATTCTGGAAACAAATAAAGCTATTATATCCTTATTATCAAATAAAGGCATTTGAGCAAATGTCCTTGTGCAGTTGAGCATCTTGCAAATATATGCCCAGGAGTGCTCTAGCTGGGTCTTGAGGTAGCACTATTCCCAATCTTCTGAAAAAGTGCCAGTTGATTTCCAAAGAGACTGTACAAGTTAACATTCCTACCAGCAAAGAAGGAGGATTTCACTTTCTCCACATCCTCTCCACCACGTGTTGTCACTTGAGATTTTGATCTTAGCCATTCTGATGAGTGTGAGATGGAATCTCAGAGTTATTTTGGTTTGTATTTCCCTCATGTAAAAGGAAAATGAGCATTTCTTTAAGTGCTTCTCCTCCATTAGATACTCCTCTATTCTCTGTTTAGCTCTGTACCATATTTTTTAATTGGATTACTTGGTTTGTTGGTGTTTAACACCTTGAGTTCTTTTCATACTCTGGATATTAGCCCTCTGTATGATATAGTGTTGGTGAAGATCCTTTTCCAGTCTGTAGGCTGTCGTTTTTTTTTTTTTTTTTTTTTTTTTTTTTTTTTTTTTTTTTTTTTTTTCTGGTGATAGTTTCTTTTGCTTTACAAAAGCTCTTCAGTTTGTTGAGGTCTAATTTTTTTTTGCTTGTTGATCTTCGAGCCTGTGCTGTTGATGTTCTATTCAGGAAGTTGTCTCCTGTGTCAGTGATTTCAAGGTGCTTCCCCACATTTTCTTCTAACAGTTTTAGTGTGTCTGGTTTTACGTTGAGGACTTTGATCCACTTGGACATTTGTATAGGGTGATAAGTATGGACATATTTGCTTTTTCTACATGTATACATTGAGTAAGACCAGCACCATTTATTGAAGATACTATTGTTTTTTTTTTAATTGTATAGTTTTGGCTTCTTTATAAAAATCAGGTGTCCATAGGTGTGTGGAGTTAGTTCTAGGTCTTCAATTAGATTCCATTCATGCACCATTCTCTTTCTCTACCAGTACCATGCAGTTTTTATTACTGTTGCTCTATAGTACAGCTTAAGCTCATGGACAGAGTTAATGCCAAAAGTTCTATTATCCAGAATATATAAAGAACTAAATAAGTTTAAAAGCAACAAATCAAGCAGTATAATTAAAAAAAAGGGGGTACGGAGCTAAACAGAGAATTCTCTGTAGAGGAACATAGAATGGCAGAGAAACACTTAAAGAAATGTTCAACGCCCTTAGCCACCAGGGAGATGCAAATCAAAACGACCCTGAGATTTCACCTGACACCCATCAGAATGGCTAAGATCAAAAACACAAGTGACAACACATACTGGAGAGGTTGTGGAGAAAGGGGAACCCTCCTCCATTGCTGGTGGGAATGTAAACTTGTACAACCACAACAATCAATCTGGCGCTTTCTCAGACAATTAGGAATAGTGCTTCTCAAAGTTCCAGCTGTAGCATTCCTAGGCATGTATCCAAATGATGGTGAAGTACTCAACAAGGACATTTGCTCAACCATGTTCTTAGCAACCATGTTCTTATTCATAATAGCGAGAAGCTGGAAACAACCCAGATATCTTTCAGTGGAGGAATGGATACAGAAACTGTGGTACATTTACACAATGGAATACTACTCAGTAATTAAAACAAGGAAATCATGAAATTTGCAGGCAAATGGGATCTAGAAAAGATCATCCTGAGTGAGGTATCCCAGAAACAGATAGACACATATGGTATATACTCACTTATAAGTGGATACTAGACCTATAAGATAGGATAAACATACTAAAATCTGTACACCTAAAGAAGACAAACAAGAAAGGGGACCCAGGGTAAGATGATCAGTCTTCACTTAGAAAGACAAATAGGATGGACTTTGGAAGTAAGAGAAAACAAGAAAAAGGACAGGAACCTACCACAGAGGGCCTCTGAAAGACTCTACCTAGCAGTGTATCAAAACAAATGCTGAAACTCATAACCAAACCTTGGATCGAGTTCAGGGAATCATATTAAAGAAGGAAGAGTTAGTAAGACCTGGAGAGGACAGGAGCTCCACAAGGACCAAATATATCTGGGCACAGGGGTCTTTTCTGAGACTGTTTCTCCAGCCAAGGACCATGTATGGATATAACCTAGAAAGCCTGCTCGGATGTAGCCCATGGCAGCTTATTATCCAAGTGGGTACCCTAGTAAGGGGAACTGGGACTGTATCTGACATGAACTCAGTGGCTGGCTCTTTTATCTCCCCCTTTCCCCTAGGGAGGAGCAGCACTGCTAGGCTTCAGAGCAGGACATTGCAACCAGTCCTGAAGAGACCTGAAATGCTAGGATCAGATGGAAGGAGAAGAGGCCCTCCCCCTTCAGTGGACCTAGAGAGGGCAGGGAGGAGATGAGGGAAGGAGGAAGGGATTTTAAGGGAATGAAAGAGGGGGCTACAGCCGGGATAGAAAGAAATAAACTAACATAAAAAATAAAAATTTAATTTAAAAAAAGATCGAAAAATGAAAGAAAATTGTCCATTTCATATAGATTTTCAAATTTTGTGGTGTATAGCCTTTTGAAGTAAGACCTAGTGATTCTTTGGATTTCCTCAGTATGTGTCATTATGTCCCACTTATCATTTCTGATTTTAATGATTTGGATATTTTCTTTTAATTTTGCTAAGGTTTTGTCTATCTTGTTGATTTTCTCAAACAACTAGCTCTTGGTTTCATTGATTCTTAGAATGGTATTCTTTATTTCTAATTTATTGATCTCAGCCCTCAGTTGTATCATTTCTAACCATCTACTCTTCTTGGGTGTGTGTCCTTCAATTTTTTTTTTTTTTTTGGCTTTTAGTTATGCCCTTAATTTGCACTTAGTGCTATGTACTTTCTTTCCTCTTAGCGTTGCTTTCATTGTGTTCCATAAGTTTGGTTGAGTTGTGCATCATTTTTATTGAATTCTAGGAAGTCTTTAATTTCTTTGTTTCTTCCCTGACCTAGCTGTCCTTCAGTAGAGAGTTGTTAAGTGTCCATGCATATGTAGGCATTTGATATTTCTGTCACTGTTGTGTCTACTTTTAGACCATGGTGTTCTGATATGACACAAAGGATTACTTAACTCCTCTTGTCTCTGTTGACGCTTGCTTTGTACCAGACCGTATGGTTAGTTTTGCAGGAGATTCCATGAGGTGCTGAGAAGCTCTTTTATGTTTGGGTGAAACTTTCTGTAGACATCTATTATGCCCACTTGATTTAAGATCTCTGTAAGTGTCACTATTTCTCTATTAAGTTTCTGTCTCAATGATTTGTACAATGGTATTGGGATTGATGGGTGATTTAAATATTTTTAATTTATTTTTTATTATTAATTACACTTTATTCACTTTGTATCTCCCCATAAGCCCCTCCCTCTTCCCCTCCCAATCCCACCCTCCTTCTCCCTTCTTCTCACATATCCCTCCCCAAGTCTACTGATAAGGGAGGTCCTCCTCTCCTTCCTTCTGATCTTAGTCTATCAGATCACATTAGGAGTGGCTGCATTGTCATCTTCTGTGGCATAGTAAGGCTGTTCCCCTCTCAGGGGAAGGGGATCAAAGAATAGGCCTATCAGATTATGTCAGAGGTAGTCCCTCTTCCCATTACTATGGGACATTAAACTGCCATGGGATACATCTGTGCAGGGGTTCTAAGTTATCTCCATGAAGTTAACTTTAGTCTATGTTTTCATGGGTGTAGCTGAACTTTTTAGTTGGAGTTTTTCTTCTAATATTTTCTATAGGGCTGTGTTGCTCTGAATATATTGTTTAAATTTAGTTATGTCAAGGAGTGATTTGTTTTCTCTATCTATCTTGATTGAAAGTTTTCCTCGATATAGTACTCTGGGTTTGTGTCCTTGGTCTCTTAGTGCCTGTGAGATATCTGCCCAGGCCTTTCTAGCTTTCATAGTCTCTGTTGAGAATTCTGGTATAATTTTGATAGGTCTATTTGTACCTGTTACTTGACCTCTTTCTATTGCCTCTTTATATATATATATATATTGATGTTGTTCTATAGATTAAGTGTTTTGATTATTATGTGATGTGAGATGTTTCTTTTCTGGTTTAGTCTACTTAGCGTTCTGTAAGACTAATATATGTTTATAAGCATATCCTTTCTTATGTTTGGGAAATTTTTCTCTGATTTTCTTGAAAGCATTTTCTATACTTTGGAGCCTTTTGTCTTTTTGTCTCTTCCTATTATTCTTAGGTTTCATCTTTTTATGTTGTCCTTTATTTCTTGGAAGTTTTGTGTCAGAAAATTTCTATTGTATTTTCTTTGAGAGATGTTTTGATTTCTTCAATTTTATCTTCAGCTTCTGAGAGTCTGTCCTCCATCTCTTGTATTCTGTTGGTGATGCTTACCTCCATGGTTCCTGATCTCTTCTCTAAGTTTTTCATCTTCATTTTGTTTCTGAGTTTGTGTTTTCTTTGCTGACTCCAATTTCATTTTCTAGTCCCTTTTGGAACCCTTTGACAGTGTGTTTGGATTCAGATATGCTTCTATTTGTTTTGTGTTTATGATAGTTATTCTAAAATGTTAGGATTCCTACACTAAGCCAATAAAACAAAACCATGTGTTAAGTGCTGTCATGTTAATATTTTGTACAATGTATTTCCAAAATATATGGTAACTTTTTAAAACTGTAACTTTAATATAATGAATAAAGTTGAAAATTCAGACAGTTGTAGCAAAATACTGGCAAATTAAACAAAAATATATGCTGGAAAGTCTATTAGTTTTAATAACACTTAAACTTTTTCTTGTGTTCATTATGTTCTGTTGACAAATTTATAGTATTTCTTATAAAACAAACACCTTGATTACAATAAGTTACAAGAATCAAAATTGAGTATTGTTTTCAATGAATAAATTCTTATTTTGATTGTACTTTATGTATTGAAATACAATATGTATAGTGCATTCATTTATATGTATATATGTATTTGAGATATGAATAAAAACAAAATAATAAATGTGAGAGTATATGAATAAACATACATACAAATGTGTATGAAAAAAGAAAGGTATTTATGTAGAACTATAGAATTCTTCATAAAAACATTTATTGAGATGAACTAAGAATAATAATATAAGATTGACTTGATGCTTTATAATAATAAAGAAAAATTTTATTAGATCAGAATAGGATCGGATGTATTTTATAAACACAATACTCATTATTATATAATAATATATTGAAAAGCAAATAATAATTTTATTATATAAGATATTTTTTCTTATTATTATATAATTTTATATTATATTTAATATTATTGATTTATCTGAAGATAAGGAGGAGAATTTTCTTCTCTCTCTACTTTTTCCTGTTTGAGTTTTGACACAGATTGGATGGCACATACCTTATCAGGAAGAACATTTTATTTCTCTGTGTCAATCCATACAAATGGCAGGCTTATGTGGTAGCATTCCCCAGAGAAAATCATTTATTCTGAAAACTGCATGATTACTACTGTTGGCACACATAACTAAGTATCACAACAGCTGTGTATATCTTATGTGAGGCATGACACATTTGATGTTAGGGATAAGCCCATAATTTCCTACAAATACTTGAATTTCATTACTATTAAACTAAATGCATCTCACATTACAGATAATCACAAATCTTATTTCAAAATAATTGCGCTTTTACTTCTTTCACTGTTATTACACTTTCCTGATGTTGATAGTATACATTCATTGTAGAGAGAAAATATTACTTATCAGTTTTAATAAAGGACATAACACTGGAGATTGGAGTGCTGAAATCTGCCCATTATGCTCTACTTGGTAGAATAATAATAAGTAATAAGGCATTTTTATTATGCAGAGACAAATATTAAGATATATTTTAATGTGTCAAATAGATTTTAATATATCAGGTGTTTGAAACAAATAGGTAATATATCCAGGAAAATACTTGGAGGTTTAAATATATCATAAAATAAATACCTTTGAGAAAAGTCTTTGTGATAAAAGACTAGATCTAATCAATGGAATAAGTGCCATAGCCATGGAAAGGCAGGAAGATATGAAATATCTTCCTGAGCTGCTGTTTCATTTATGGCTGAAAGAAGTTACTTAGATTTATCAGAAAGTAAATCACAGATAAGCTCTAGAAATAAGGCTTTAATAGCATCAGACACTGTCCATCATACAAAGACTTTATGATAGCATAATGTTCAGCTGAAGTTAATGGAGAATAACAAAAGACTGAATAAACATAAATATTAATCATTTCACTCTAATGTGTGGAAATGGCATTATCGAATCAGAGGAACAGCAGCAGATAGACAAGCCACTAAACACTTGTAATAATCCAGGAAATAGGGTGCAAATCGTTTTTAAAATTTTTAAATTTTAATTATTAATAATTATTACAATTTATTAACTTTGTATCTGGGCTGTGGCCCCCTCCTTACTCTCTTCCTAATCTCACCCTCCCCCTTTCCCCACTATGCCCCTCCCTTTGATAGGGGAGGTCCTCCTCCCATTCTATCTGAACTTTGCCTATTAGGTCTCATCAGGACCAGTTGCATTCATTTCCTCTGTGCCCTGGCAAGGCTGCACTCCCCCAGGAGAAGGTGATCAGAGAGCCTGCCACTTAGTTCATGCAAGAAAAAGCCCCTGCTCCCCTTACTAGGGAACCCACTTGAAGACTGAGTCAATGGCTACATCTGAACAGGGTAGATTATCTCTATGCATGGCTATATTGCATCATTTTGAGTCTATGTCACATGTGTTAATTCTTAATGTAATGATTTTTTACTCTCACACTGACTTTCTTCTTATGGTTGGCTGTATGGAGCATATCAATGATCGGGTTTATTTCCTGAGAATCTATACTAGTAATTCCCAAATTGGGATTGTTCTGCACAGCTACTCTAAGCATTAGAGAAACCTCTTAGTTTTTCTTCCTCAGGAAGGGATTTACAGCTATCTGTTGTGGTGAAAGTACAGTGATATTGTTGGCATACTACTTTGCACTTGATCATACTCAAGAGTAAATGCTTAGCAGCTCTAAATGGCAATGACACTGGAATTTAGAAATGATGGCCAGTTTCTCTTCCCAGTTCCCACTCATTTCTCTGACATGCAACTGTTGTTGCAGGCCTGGTCTTCAAGTCCTTGAATTTCTTTACCTCTCATATCCTTTTTCCATGTGCATGAACAATCTAATATAGTATCTTTATAAAGAGCATAATTGTAAAACTCTAAAATTGATATCACAACCTAGTTTTACACTAATTGGTAAGCACCATCACTTCTAACCTCTGATGCTTCCATCAGCCCCATGTCATAGATAGTCATGTAAACCAAAGTCTTCAAACAACTTGTTTTACTTTCTAAATCCCACCCTGTAAGCCGATTTATTTCAATAAATCTGGTCTCCTCCATCTTTCAAGTTTATCAAGCATTTAACCACCCTCACTAGTTCTATCATTTTAAATGTTAATTCATAATACAATATATTTTTTTTACTTAGTTACACATCCAAGTTTATTTCTGTCCCCAGTGATTCATTATTTCCTCATACAACAGACAAATGACTAAATCTCTCAAGTGAAAGCTATTTGAAATGAATGAATATTTTTACCTCTATGAACACAATGAGTTTTATTTTTATAAAGGGAGTTGATATTTGCTGCATATAAACTGAATAAAAGGCACAAGAATCCCTGATTATATTAATGAGCCTTTAAATGACTTATATGTCACAATAATCCTAGAACAAAAACCTAGAAACAATAATATTAAGAAATGGTTAGTAGCGTGTATTTGTTTCATTATATATATAACATTAAAAATCATGTATTTTTAATAAACACCAATATTATTCATCTTTCAATTTCCACACTGGAGTATAAAATATTGTTGAGAAAAATGCCAAAAGATCTATATTTATCACCCTGTACAAAACTCAAATCCAAGTGGATCAAAGACCTCAACATAAAACCAAAATACACTAAATTTTGTAGAAGAGAAAGTGGGAATCACCCTTGAACTCTTTGGCACAGGAGAAAACTTTCTGAACAAACACCAACAGCTAAAGCACTAAGATCAACCCAATTACTAAATGGAACCTCAGGAAACTGAAAAGCTTCTGTAAGAAAAAGGACACTGTAAACAGAACAAAACAGCAGCTTTTGAGACTTACTGCTTGACAGACCTCCCCTGGACTAGGGGAGGGGCATGGGAAGAGAAGGAGGAAGGGTGACATTGGGAGGAGACAGGGGAGTGGCTACAGCTGGGATAAAAAGTGAATAAATTTAAATAACTAAATAGATAAATAAGAAAAATAAATAAATAAGCTCATCCTTTGTATTTCTGAATTCATAGCTGGCTGACTCAACTCAGCTGTTCTGTCTCAAAATCCTCTCCCAGCTGATTTATTTAACCTGGCTTTTTTTCTCCAGCCTCTGATTAGCTCTGCTTGAATTCAAACTAAATGCAACAATCTGCACTACTCTTGGCTCCTTCTCATTCTCTGGCTCATTCATTCATTGTTCACCTGAGTTTTCTCTCTGTAACCTATTTCTCTATTACTGTCCTGGTAAAAACTTCATCCTCTATCTCTCTCATTGCCCCTTAGGTCCCTTCCCTTTCCTCTTATCTTTTCCTGTGAGTTGGGCATATGCTATTCTGTCAAGTCTTTCTCTGATTCATCACTGTTTCCACCACTCAATTAGGGGTCACTTTCAAACAGGGGTGCTACCTTCTACAAACTAAATTCACCTTCATTGTTTGGGATTAAAGGCATGTACCACTATGCCTAGATTTAAGTTTTTCTTTACCTGACACTTGCTCTATACCAGGCTTGCCTTGAACTCAGATCTCCTTGCCTCTGTCTCCAGGATTAAAGGCATGTTTGTATTATGGCCAGATCACATGGACTTAGAAGGCCTTTGGATGTGATTTCTTGCCAGAACAGCCATGTTCTGAATTAACATTCCTCTACAGTGGAGAAAGGGGAACACTCCTCCATTGCAGGTGGTAGTATGAACTTGTACAACCACTGTGGAAATAAATCTGCTGCTTTTGCAGACAATTAGGACTAGTGCTACCTCAAGATCCAGCCATACCACTCCTGGGCATATACTCAAAAGATGTTCTAACATACAATAAGGACATTTGTTCAACTATGTTCATAGAAGCTTTGTTCATAATAGCCAGAAACTGGAAACTATCCAGATGTCCCTCATCTGAAGAATGGATAAAGAAACTGTTGTACATTTACACAGTGGAATATTACTCAGCTATTGAAAACAAGAAAATCATGCAATTTGCAGGCAAATGGATGGACATAAGAAAGATCATCCTGAGTGAGGTAACCTAGGCCCAGAAAGGCACACGTATAAGTGGATACTAACTATCTATTACAGAAAAACCATACTAAATTCACAGACCCAAAGAAGCTAAATAACAAGAAAGGCCCAAGGGAGGATATATGTATTTCACTCAGAATGCGAAATAAAAGAGACAGAAGAAGTGGTTGAAGATAGGGAATAAGATAGGAGAGAAACTGCTGAGGGAAATGAAGATGGGGATCATATGTGGGGAGAACGGGCTAAAGGCTTGAAGAGAAAAGAGTAACCTTGGGCAAGGATATTTCTGAGAAAAGCTGGAGAGCTATGACAGGGTAGGCTCCAGGGAGTACGTGAAAACAAGCAAACCAAAACAACGAGCAAACCATCAAATCTATTAACAGTAAAAAAGTGAAAGTTACAGAAAAAATAAGAAAAATGTACACTACATCCAATATCATCCAATGCTATGATTACAAGATCAACACATAGGTTCTATTTAATCTTGAACTGCATACCTTCTTAATTGAAATCACTCTTGATTCCTATCAAAAGATACAATGTTCAGTGTTGTGCTTTGTGCATTCCAAGACATATGGATAATGTTTTCACAATTCATAAAATGTGTTTGTTTTCTTTTAAGGCAAACAGTATGGAAACTGTTCTCACCAAAACATCTCCATAAAACTTTTTGTGGTAATAAAAGAAGAATGGTCAATATGCAAGCATAGTCATCATACCCAAGGTCTAGTGTAAAGAAGGGATTATAAGCAGTGTGTAGTCTTCGTGTAGCTACTTCAGTAACAGCATCTGAGCTTTGTTTTCTGCACATTCCTCTTATACCCCAGTCCACACCGTTCACTGTTTAGAGGCAGCATGTCAGATGCTGTGCTGCTAACTCTTCTTATTACCAGAGGGACAAACTGATTTGATTTTATCCTTTTTTAAATTATTCATTTGTATTAATTTTATGTGTTTCTATCATGATATAAAAAGAAAACAGGTCAATACTTATTTCTTAATATATTTTATACTAGTATGACACTATGTTGTAATGTAAATGCCTTTTCTGCATTAAATGCAGAAAAGAGAGTTGAACATAATATACATCCTTTTTTCTTACCTATTTACCTAAATACTTAGATTTATCTCTGGACTGTCTTGGACTCACCAGCTTTCAAATAATGACACAGAAACATTAATATTTATTATAGCTTAGGCCTTAGCTGGCTACCTCCCTGCTAGCTCTCTAACTTAAATTAACCTGACTATTCTAGCCCACATCTCCACATGGCCAGTTACCTCTCACTCAGTCCTGCCTCCTGTCCTTTCTGCCTCCATGTTCTGCTAGGAAATTCCCTCATGCCTGATTCTTCACACAGTCCCTATCTCTGCCCAAATGTCCTGCCTTTTTTCCTCTGTTTGGTCATTGACCATCAGATCTTTATTACACCAATCAGAAAGTATAGGAAGGTATATGTTTACAAAATAGTGAGTCAGAAAATGAGCTATAAGAATAACAGTACCAAAGTTTGGGCAATACTCAGCTCTCTGATGGTACAGAAATCAACATTTGAATAACATGAACACAACCTTCCCACAGTGTACACAAAAAAGATTACCCCTACATAGATGCTATACTTGTCTGTTGGTACTATTATTAACATCTCATGCTATTAAATATTGTTGACGAATATAAAATTCTAGAAAAATTATTATATTTTGAAGGACAATAAATATTTTAGTGTGACATTTCTCACTACCACGTTAGAATGTCCAGGGTTTTTATATGTTGGATGTGTGTTTAGAGTCTAAAATATAAGTTTGTTATCATTCTTTTCTCTTTTTTTACTTATTTAGACTTCCTTTTCTACTATTTTTTTCTCCTGCCTACAATAAACTTAAATTAGTGTTTACAATAGCACACACATTTAGGATTCTCTCTCCAGTCATGTAAAGAATTATAAGGATGGTATGTAGCATTCCTTTTTCAACTTAACAATTCACAATGATAACTTCCAATTATTTTCAATGTTTCTCAGTCTAGTTGTAATCATTTAATCTCTTTCCAAAATTTGCAGAGAGTTTTTGTTTCTTAGATCATTGTAAGCTTATTCTCAAGGGAAATTACAACAGGCCATTCAAAATTGTGTGGAAGGTAGAAATGTATGAAGTATATTCTCTACAAAAGTAGAAGAAAAGTGATTATTATATTCATTACAACCAAGGACTATGCATGGAGATAACCTAAGACCCCTGCACAGATGTAACCCATGGCAGTTCAGTATCCAAGTGGGTTCCATTGTAATAGGAACAGGGACTGTCTCTGACATGAACTGATTGGCCAGCTCTTTAATTACCTCCCCCTGAGGGGGAAACAGCAATACCAGGCCACAGAAGAAGACAATGCAGCCACTCCTGATGAGACCTAATTGACTAGGATCAGAAGGAAGGGAAAGAAGTCCTCCCCATCAGTGGACTTGGGGAGGGGCATGCATGCAGAGGGTGGAGGAAGAGAGGGATTGGGACTGGAGGAGGGAGAAAACCACAGGGGGGATACAAAGTGAATAAAGTGTAATTAATAAAGAAAAAAAAACAAGGAAAAAAAAGAAACCACAAAAAATTAGTTTATAGTCTAACAGTCACAAAAGTACTCAAAAGTTCTCATATGAATAAGAATGTAACATTGTCAGGGTCGATGGATTTACAATGTTGAAGTACGGTTCCAAAATGTTTTCAGCAAAATCCACAGATGTGAGACATTATAATATAGATTTGCTTAGGGCACCGTTGTAGAAAATTATGTAAATGTGTAATTTTGCCCTTTTCACAGGACAAATTACTGAAAATGTTCTTTGAAGTATTTTTTTTTTCAGGCAGAAAGAAACAAGCTCTTGGTTTACTGAATTTCATGCATAAACTTTCTACAGTCAGAATAATCACAATGTAAAATAATGTTAAGTCCCAACACAATTTAATGACTGGGAAAATTATCCATATCATCATGCTCTCAATTTTTTTTTACAAAAATAAATACTAATACTAGAAATATCAAGTAAGGTATTTATTTCCTTATACATAATTTAATTTTCGCCTCAGTATCTTTACACCTAAATGACATATAAAAATTTTCGTAGAAAATAGAAGTGATTCTAGTCTTAAAAATAGCTTTAAACATAAGATCTAGAAAAATATTTTGAATTGAATTTGTTAAAAAAAATCAATTCTAGACTTTTCAAATTAAACTTGTAGGAGCCAGGGGTGTCAAGGGCACTAGGAGAACATGGCTTCCTGAATCAACTGAGCAGTGCTCGTAGGGCCATACAGAGACATGCATGTATTTTTGTTGGTCCTCCCCCATGTCGTCTGCTTACATGCTGTGGTTGCTTAGCTTGGGAGTTTTGTGGGACTCTTGACAGAAAGAATGGGGATACCTCGGACTCTTTGGCTTACTTTTGAGACCTTTTCCTCCTATTGGGTTGCCTTGCCCAGCCTTGTTATGAGCGTTTGTGCCTAGTTTTATTTCATCTTGTTATGCTGTGTTAGGTTGATACTGCCGGGTGGCTAGCTTATTTCTAAAGGGAAATGGATGAGCAGTAGGTTTATGGGAGAGGGAAGGTATGTGGTGGGGCACTGGAAAGAGTGGAGAGTGTGAAGGTTCCAGTCGGAATGTATCATATGAAAGAAAAATTAAAAAATAAAAGTTTTGAAGTAAATATGTTAAAAATTATTTTTAAGGAGATAGCTTCATATTAAAATGTAGCATTTGTTATACAGTATTACAAAGATGAAGAAAAGAAATAGAAGGGCATATATTTTAGATATTACATCAAATGTACTTTATTTTGGGAGGAGGTGGTCAGGGTCAAACTATGTGGCTCTCAAATTTATTATGTAAAAGAGACTATCCTCTAACTCATAGTGATATGCCTGAATTATTCTTCAAATGCCTAGACTAAGAGCTTGAATCATTGTTATTATTTTCTTTATATACATAGTAATAAACTGCTCCTAAGTTATTATATTTGTACACACAGAATATTCCTTTTCTCTGCTCTGCTTAGAAAAGTATCTTTTTTACAGCAGATGACAACTAACACAGAGACCCACAATTGGCCAAGGTACAGAGTGTTAGAGACTAAGGAATACCAATCTCTAAATGAGACCCCTGCAGCACACCTATTTCTTCCAAGCCTTAGAGATGTCTTTGAAACAGGATACAAATGACTCGATGCTTTCTCAGAGAGTCAGTTTTCTCAGGGATCTGGCCACCGAGTGACTAAGCAGGCTCCAGAAGGTGTCCCTACGTCCATGTTCACACAGCCTGCTCTAAATGCGCTGAGAGGTTTGTTTCTTTTAAGACCGTATAAATTATGATGGAATAATATAGACAAACAAGGGAGGCATTAGAGAAGTCATCTTACATGCATGTATAAAATTATGATATAATAAAAATTTAATTTGGAATCATTTTGTTTCAGTTTGACTTTTTTTTAGATTATGTAACAGCACAACAATATGCCAGTTAATATTAAATAATGACAATGTGAGATTGAAAGAAATTATCTATCATAGTTCTCTAAAAAGTAGTATTTAGTTGGGAAGAAATTAAAAAAAACAAACTCTTTAAAAAGCAGTGTCCTCCAGCATAAACAATATTAAATACAAAAGAACATAAACACCTAGATGCAAAAATAAAAATGAACAGTGCATCTAAAATAAAAGATATTAAAATTCATTTTTTCTGAAATGTGCAACAAAAGAATACAAAGAAGCAAGGCTGAAAGAACATAACCAAAACAACAAATAATCGACAGCCAGCAATTTACATGCAAAAGCTCATGGAAAAGAACCACTGAAAGGAAAATAAAAGAAATATTATAAAGACGTGCATTGTAAATGAGGAACATACTTAAATATCATCTTGAGAAATAATTCAGAAACTCTATTTAAAGCTGTAACAAGTTTTAGAAAAGCAATTATAGAACAGTACATGCATTCCTTTTAATGCTGACCATTCAAGTGAGCAGACAGGTTTTAAAGAATTTTCATTTTCCTCATCGTGACTGAGCTTCACTATTTTTAGCTGAGTACAGATAATCACCTCTCAGAAATCTAATGCCCAGTGCAATTTTTTTTTCTTCCTTCAGTCTATCATTTGCAAGCTACCTTGGGAACTGCTACAGCGCACAATGAGAATATGAGATAGCATATATTTCTATCTTCTAATACAGTGCAAGGAGTTGTCAAGCATGACAGCAACTTGTATTTTGGTTTGGAATGCATAATTTTGTGTAAAAAAAGTTATCATTGGTTATGTTTTAAACATTTAGATTAACAAATAGACATAAAATATACAAAAACTATTTTCTGTGAGCGTTAGAAATACACAGATGAGGCGGCGTCCCGGAGAAGCCAAGGAGCAGGTGGTGAAGCGCCAGGAGCTCTTCATTGTCAGCAAGCTGTGGTGCACGTTTTACGACAAGAGCATGGTGAAAGGAGCCTGCCAGAAGACACTCCGTGACCTGCAGCTGGACCACATGAACCTCTACCTTATTCATTGTCCAATAGGCTTCAAGCCTGGGTCTGACTACTTCACACTGGATGCATCAGGGAACGTGATTCCTAGTGACATGGATTTTGTGGACACTTGGACAGCCACAGAACAACTAGTGGATGAAGGTTTGGTGAAAGTGATTGGTGTCTCCAACTTTAACCCTCTTCAGATTGAGAGGATTCTAAACAAATATAAGCCGGTGGTTAACCAGATTGAGTGTCACCGGTACCTAACTCAGGAGAAGTTGACTGTGTACTGCTATTCCAAAGACATCATGGTGATTGCATATAGTCTCCTTGGATCTCCTGACCCGCCCTAGGCCAAGGCTGAAGACCCTTCTGTCCTGAAGGATCCCAGGGTCAAGGCAATTGCAGCCAAGTACAATAAAACTACAGCCCAGGTGCTGATCTGATTACCTATACAAAGGATCTTGGTGGTGATCCTTAAGTCTGTGACACCAGCACACACGCTGAGAAATTTAAGGTCTTTGATTTTGAGCTGAGCAGCGAGGATGTGTCCATGCTACTCAGCTACAACGGGAACTGGAGGGTGTGTGCCTTGAGCTGTGCCAAACACAAGGATTACCCCTTCCATGCAGAAGTCTGAAGTTGCGAATCCCTGCTCTTCCTCAGCTACTTGCACCTGTTCTTCCTGCCTCACCTGTCCTTGCTAGTGTCCTGTGTCCCTCTGCCCTGGGTGGCCCCTTGCAGATTACACACAAAGAGTTTGTTAGTTTGGTGAAGGTTCTGGAGAGCAGTGTCAGTAGCTGAGGTGTTTCTTCCAGCCTTTCGTGGTCTTTCTTCCCCACCTGAAGGACTTTTTTTTTTTTTAACACTAGTGCCCTTTCCAGCCAAAGAGAGCAAGATTAATAGTCTGAGTAGGGCTACTAACTGAGTGCTTAGAACGGTAACCCTTCTCTTTGCCTCAAATTAAAGCTGTTTTGTGGGGAAAAAAAAAGAAATATACAGATAAAGTAAGGTAAATAATTTTTGTGTATTTTGAATCATGTTTATATATTTTCTCTAAAAGAAATACTGACCAACACAAAAAACAAGAACTCTTTTGTAATAAATTTAAATATCAATACTTGAATTTAAAGATCAGCCAGTAACTTAATTTCTGAACCTATTCAACAAAAGTCATATCCACTGAAAATCATCTGATCCTTGATGGTAAAGCTATACTATAATTCATACAACCTTTTACTACCCTAGAATTTATATAACACTTTCATTGGCAATAAAAATTGTTTCTGTAAGCAATTTTTAATCTTTAGCAGCCCAAATAATAGAACTTTCTTAAGATTTTTAAATATTATAGATGTATACATTGTGACTTGGTCCCTGGAACTGTGGGTTTTTATTGGTTGTGGTTTTCTATAGTGTTTTGTCCGTCGTTGGAAAGAATTTTTTTTTTTTTGATGAGATGTAAATACTACCCTTCACTGTGAGTATAATACATAATCGTTCTATGAATACATGGTTTCTCTATGTAAATATAGTTTTGTTTTCTTATATTTCTGAGTCAAATTACTTCTGTCATGTTTAAAATATGTATGCGTTATCCTAAAAATAAATGAGACATATAGCAAGTCAAGATAACAAATGCAATTGTATGTGAAATAAATGTGTTTTAAAAGTACTTTGAGATACGATCTTGGTAGCATAGAATTGTAAATTATCTGTCAGTGAGAAGTCACAACAAAATCAAAACAAGCAAGTAAATATTATGTACAAAAGAAGTTCACAATATAATGCTAAAGTTCATCTAAAGACGTGAATAAGGAATAAACACATATAAACACAAATATTCAAGGATGCAGGAATAAAAAGGTTAGATTTAAATATTACTCCCATTAAGTCTTAATGCACAGCTCTAGACTGCAATATTGGAATATTAGCCTGCTAAATTCTTGACAAATCCAATTAAACTGTTAACATTAATGAATATAACCAATATATGAGAATTTATCTTTAGATGTAAAGTGATACCATTAATTAGTTTTGCTGTTATAAATATTTGAAATGTTATCAACTCTTTGAAAATAATGTTAATTTTTATCACTATTTTTAACACAATATGAAAATATAATTGTATTTCATTCTATTTTTGACCTATACTTCTAACCATGTCATAGGAGATTGTGAACACACATGGGTCTAAATAACAAAGACAAAGATTTTACCTATGCCTTGCTTTTAAAAACATCTGACAAATGCTAATAAAATTTTAAAAACTAGTATTGTTAGAAATCATAGTAAATATAAACATAGTAAAATTTGTACACCTAAAGGAGATAAACAAGAAGAAGGACCCTGGGTAAGATGATCAATCCTCACTTAGAAAGAAAAATGGGATGGACGTTGGAAGAAAGAGAAAACAAAAAACAGGACAGGAGCCTACCACAGAGGGCCTCTAAAAGACTCTACCTAACAGTGTATCAAATCAGATGCTGAGACTCATAACCAAAATTTGGGCAGAGTCTAGAAAATCCTATGAAAGAAGAGGGAGATAGTAAGACCTGGAAAGGACAGGAGCTCCACAAGGAGAACAACAGATCCAAAATATCTGGGCACAGTGGTCTTTTCTGAGACTGATACTCCAAACAAGGTCTATTCATGGAGATAACCTAGAACCCCTGCTCAGATGTAGCCCATGCAGCCCAGCATCCAAGTGGGTATCCTAGTGGTTATCCTTAGGGTATCCTAAGGGGAACAGGGACTGTCTCTGACATGAATTCAGTGGCTGGCTATTTGACCTCCCCCCCCAAGGGAGGCGTAGACTTTCCAGGCCACAGAGGAGGACATTAGAGCCAGTCCTGATAAGACCTGACAAGCTAGGGTCAGATGGAAGAGGAGGAGCACCTCCCTGTCAGTGGACTTAGAGAAGGGTATGGGAGGAGAAGAGGGAGGGAGGGTGGGATTGGGAGGAAATGAGGGAGAGAGCTATAGCTGGAATACAAAGTGAATAAAATGTAATTAATGTAAAAATTAATTTAAAAGAATAAAAATAAGCAAAGAAATCACAATTAAAAATACATAACTTTAAAAATTTAAAAAAACAAACAAACATATAACTCAGGATTCCACACAAAGCAATCAATTACCTAACAACTACATAGAAGCTGTTTGTTTGTTAGCTAAGATAAACAACATGAAGGATAAAAAAGTCTCTAGCTGTTATTTATCACAGAAATACTTTTAAAATCCTGCCAAGTGCCACTACAAAAAAGAAAAAAAAATTACAAAGGGAATCATTTTGTTGTTGTTGTTCCTGTATGCCAATGTAACTTTGTGGAGTCCCAGTTCTGAGAGAGGGCCATAAGAAAACAACCAGTCATAAAATCTCCACTGAGTGTCTTGATATATAACATAAACTCCAATGCTCCAGGTAAACTTCACCTGCTAGATGATTATTTGGGTTGGCTTTTTGAGCTTATGTGAGATGACAAGTATTTTCATGGTTAGAAGATACCAGGGGTGGACTACCAGCATTGCTGGCAGAACCAAGAACAGAAGTCATCCAAGGAAGAAAAAGCATACAAAGATAACTGTTTTTAAAACATTAATTTTAGCTGACATGATGGTGCACACTGTAATCCCAGCACTTAGGTAGGCAGAGGCAAGAGGATCTCTGTGAATTTGAGGCCTGCAAAGTGAGTCCAGACAGCGAAGGCTACATAGAGAATCAACAACAAACAACAACAACAAAAAAAAACTGAACACCCAAAACTTATTTTAGTGTATCTCTGTGTGCACATATGGTCTGCAGGGGGACCCTGCTGTTTGAGGTTGCATTCCTCCTGGCCCAGATACCCTTTATGAGCTCAGTGGTGAATGTAGGGCTCATTCTCTCCACACAGGGCCTCCTTCTCTCTGTTCTCATCTGGACAGTGTCTTTAGGCTTAGATGCCGCTAACCATATCTGGTATATGACCTTTGGCATGGTTCTGTGCAAACACCCTCCTCCTTCTTTCAATAAGATAATTAGGTGTTGCTGCTCATATGATAGGATTTGCTGCCAAATACAAATAAAGCACCTCTGGCGATCCCAGCTCCATCAAATGGTACCTACCTATCCTAGGACCTCCCTGCCCCCGCCCCCCGTCCCCCGCCCCCTCCCCACTGCTCCCCAAAGACTATATTGATTTTGTTCACCCGAAATAAGTTTGCGAAACCTCACTGAAGTGGTTCCCTCGGAGGTCATTCTGTTGTGCTTGCAAGCCGACCGAATGCCCTGTTCATCACTTCTACTCCATCGTTCCTGAACAACAGTGGCTAAGACCCCAGAAATGAGGGAGATCTTCATGCAGAGTCCAGAGAAGGTGTGTGGCCCACTGAGGCTTGACTTACTGGCAATTGTGAGTGACTTATTTTGCATCCTGTGCAGTTAACTTTGCCCTTCTCCAAAAATACTATCCATAACAGAGATCGATCTGTCTAGCACCTAAGATTTACTTTTCATAAAACTTGCCTTTCTAGAGCAAGCAAACACTAGGGTTTGTTTAAAATCTCTCAATGCTAAGATAACATATCAAAATCCCTGAAGACCTGTAATTATCTCAGATTATGGAATGCAGCAGGTAACAACATATTTGCTTCAATGTCTGTAAAATGTTCATTTTAAAGGTGATTTTTATTTTAAATAATCTTCCCTTAGCAGGACAAGGAAAAGTAAAAATAAGCAATTTCCTTTAATTTATGAGCCATAAAAAGACAATTTCGCATATTACTGAGGAGTCTTCATTACAATATTTTTGAATGTTGATCTACTTAGAGTCTGAAAGACAAATAATATGCAATGAAGAAGTCACTCTAGGAAATAGAATGAGGATCTGAATTTCAGTGTAGTTTTACTTTCATAATTTTAGTGAACTCTTGTGGATGTGAAAATCCTCAGATGTTCAAATCATTTGTACAGAATGACAAGTGTAATATTTGCACATAATATAAGAGAGTACTCCCATTCATCCCCCGTGAACTATGAATTGTAAGGGCACTTAAAACTACAAAAAAATCTATTGTGATGCACTGCTTATAGACAATGGCAAGAAAGAAAAATATTCTCTGCATTTTAAGCTCAAAGAAAATATTTTTAAAAGTACTTTATATCAGAGTTTGGCTAAAACCATTGACACACATTTTAAGCTACAAATATTACAGTGATGAAGTATTTCTTTTATAATTTCATAAGTGTTCAAAATAAAAGCAACACCCCAACCAAGGACAATGCATGGAGACGACCTAAATCCCCAGCACAGATGTAGCCAATAGACTCAGTATCCAAGTGGGTTCCCTAGTATAGGGAGCAGAGGCTGTCTCTGGCATGAACTCAATGACAGGCTCTCCGATCACCTCCCCCTAGGGAGTACAGCCTTACCAGACCACAGAGGAAGACAATACAACCAGTCTTGATGAGACCTGATAGGCTACTGTCAGATGGAAGGAGAGGAGGACCTCCTCTCTCAGTGGACTAGGGGAGAGACAAAGAAGGAGAAGAGGGAAGATGGGAGGAGATGAGGGAGGGGGACACAGCTGGGATACAAATTGAATAAATTGTAATAAAGGATAATAATAATAATAAATCTCTTAGAGCCTGTGCTGTTGGTGTTCTGTTCAGGAAGTTTTCTCCTGTACCAATGAGTTCTAGGGTATTCCCCACTTTTTTTTCTAGCCGATTTAATGTGTCTGGTTTTATGTTGAGGTCTTTGATCCACTTGGACTTCAGTTTTGTGCAGGGTGATAAGTATGGATCTATTTTCATTTTTCTACATGTAGACATCCAGTTGGACCAGCACCATTTGTTAAAGATGCTATCTTTTTTCCATTGTATGGTTTTGGCATCTTTGTCAAAAATCAGGTGTCCGTAAGTGTGTGGGTTTATTTCTGGGTCTTCTGTTCAATTCCATTGATCCACCATTCTGTTTCTATGCCAGTACCATGCCGTTTTTATAACTGTTGCTCTATAGTACAGCTTGAGATCAGGGATGGAGATACCTCCAGAAGATCTTTTATTGTAGAGGATTGTTTTAGCAATTCTCGGTTTCTTGTTATTCCATACGAAGTTGAGAATTTTTCTTTCCAGGTCTGTAAAGAATTGTGTTGGCAATTTGATGGGAATTGCATTAAATCTGTAGATTGCTTTTGGTAAGATGGCCATTTTTACTATGTTAATCCTGCCAAGCCATGAGCGTGGGAGATCTTTCCATCTTCTCATATCTTCCTCTAATTCTTTCTTCAGAGACTTGAAATTTTTTTCATACAAGTCTTTGACTTGCTTGGTTAGGGTTACGCCAAGGTACTTTATGTCATTTGTGGCTATTGTGAATGGTGTTGTTTCTCTAATTTCTTTCTCAGCCCTTTTGTCTTTTGTATACAGGAGTGCTACTGATTTTTTTGAGTTAATTTTGTATCCGGCCACTTTGCTGAAGGTGTTTATCAGATGTAGGAGTTCCCTGGTAGAGTTTTTGGGGTCACTCATATATACTATCATATCATCTGCAAATAGTGATAATTTGACTTCTTCCTTTCCCATCTGTATCCCCTTGATCTCCTTCGACTGTCTTATTGCTCTAGCAAGGACTTCCAGCACTATGTTGAAGAGATATGGAGACAGTGGGCAGCCTTGTCTTGTCCCTGATTTCAGAGGGATTGCTTTAAGTTTCTCTCCGTTCAGTTTGATGTTGGCTATAGGCTTGCTGTATATCGCCTTTACTATGTTTAGATATGTGCCTTGTATCCCTGATCTCTCCAGTACTTTAAACATGAATGGATGTTGGATTTTGTCAAATGCTTTTTCAGCATCTAGGGAGATTATCATGTGGTTTTTTTCTTTCAGTTTGTTAATATGGTGGATCACATTGATGGATTTCCGTATATTGAACCACCCCTGCATACCTGGGATGAAGCCTACTTGGTCATAGTGGATAATATCTTTGATGTGTTCTTGGATCCGGTTTGCAAGTATTTTGTTAAGTATTTTTGCATCAATGTTCATAAGGGAGATTGGCCTGAAATTCTCTTTCTTTGTTGAGTCTTTGTGAGGTTTAGGTACCAAAGTGATTGTGGCTTCATAGAATGAGTTTGGTAATGTTCCTTCTGTTTCTATTTTGTGGAATAGTTTGAAGAGAATTGGAGTTAGCTCTTCTTTGAAGGTCTGGTAGAATTCTGCGCTGAAGCCATCTGGTCCTGGGCTTTTTTTGGATAGGAGACTTTTGATGACTGCTTCTATTTCTTTGGGGGTTATAGAAATATTTAGTTGATTTACCTGGTCCTGATTCAGCTTTGGGACCTCATGAAATTGAAAAGCTTCTGTAAACCAAAGGACACCGTCATCAAAACAAAGCGACTGCCTACAGATTCGGAAAGAATCATCACCAACCCTCTACCTGACAGAGGACTCATATCCAATATATATAAAGAACTAAACAAGCTGAAAAGCAACAAACCAAGTAATCCACTTAAAAAATGGGGAACAGAGCTAAAGAGAGAATTCTCTGCAGAGGAATATCGAATGGCAGAGAAGCACTTAAAGAAATGCTCAACCTCATTAGCCATTAGGGAAATGCAAATCAAAACAACCCTGAGATTTCACCTTACACCCATCAGAATGGCCAAGATGAAAATCTGAAGGGACAACACATGCTGGAGAGGTTGTGGAGAAAGGGGAACCCTTCTCCACTGCTGGTGGGAATGTAAACTGGTACAACCACTCTGGAAATCAATCTGGCGCTTTCTCAGACAACTAGGAATAGCGCTTCCTCAAGATCCAGCCATATCACTCCTAGGCGTATACCCAAAAGAGGCGCAAGTACACAACAAGGACATTTGTTCAACCATGTTTGTAGCAGCTTTATTTGTAATAGCCAGAAGCTGGAAACAACCCAGATGCCCCTCAACTGAAGAATGGATGCAGAAACTGTGGTACATCTATACAATGGAGTATTACTCAGCAATGAAAAATAAGGAAATCATGAAATTTGCAGGTAAATGGTGGGACCTGGAAAGGATCATCCTGAGTGAGTTGACCCAGAAGCAAAAAGACACTCAAGGTATATACTCACTCATATAAACATACAATATAGAATAAACCCGCTAAAAGCTGTACATCTAAACAAACTAAGCAAAAGAGAGGACCCTAACTAAAATGTTCAATCCCCATCCTGAAAGGCAAAGAGGATGGACATCAGAAGAAAACGAAAATAGGAAACAACCTCGGAACCCGCTACAGAGGGCCTCTGAAAGCCAGAAGAAAACAGGAAACAACCTTGAAACCTACCACAGAGGGCCTCTGAAAGCTTCTGCAGTATAGACTGTCAAAGCAGATGCTGAGCCTGATGGCCAACTGATGGGCAGAGTGAATGGAATTTTATGTAAGAAGTGGGAAATAGTAAGAGCTGGAGGGAACGGGAACTCCACAAGCAGAGCAACAGAACAAGATAATTTGAACACAGGGAATTTCCCAGAGACTCATACTCCAACCAAGGACTATTTGTGGAGATGACCTGGAACCCCTGCACAGGTGTAGCCCATGGCAGTTCAGTGTCCAAGTGGGTTACATAGTAATGGGAAGAGGGACTGCCTCTGACATAATCTGATTGGCCTGCTCGTTGATCACCTCCCCCTGAGGGGGGAGCAGCCTTACCAGGCCACAGTAGAGGACAATGCAGCCACTTTTGATGAGAACTGATAGACTAAGATGAGAAAGAAGGAGAGGAGGACCTCCCCTATCAGTGGACTAGGGGAGTGGCATGCATGCAGAAAGGGGAGGGAGGGTGGGATCGGCAGGGGAGGAGGGAGGGGCTTAAGGGGGTATACAAAATGAATAAAGTGTAATTAATAAAAAAAATAAAAGATTTAAAAAAAATAAAATTAAAAAATTAAAAATTAAAATTTAATAATAATTTAAAAAATAATAATAATAATAATAAATCTCGCAGACTGACATTTTCTCCTCTCCCTTTATCAGTAACAACTCCTGTAAAAGATTATTTGTGTTAGCAATACAGGATCATTAGAAGTGGGAACATTGAGTATTATCATATAAAATTTCTATGAGAATAACCGTATTTTTGTGAAATGTCTGTTACAAAGTAAATGTGAGGACACTCAGGACTGAGAAGCATTTTCCAATTTCCTGGTAGTCACTGTGCTCCTTCACTGATTGTCCAATGCTTCCATGCTAACAGCTGCTTTTCTGACCTTTCTTGTTTTATTCTTTGTCTTCTTTGAACAGTATTTGATATCCACATGCTACTGCATGACTGTCTAACATTTCCTAACCAGGCATTACTTCGGTGATCCCCTACCGTTTTTGTACTTTGTATAAGTGGTCTATGCTAGGAAGTTGATAAGCCAAATCTTGGGGCAGTGAGTTTAACTCATGACTAAAGTCATTCTACCCATCAAAAATTTTCTTCTCGCTGGGAAGTAACATTTCTTCACCAGCTACAATTCCCACTTTTATATACAATGATTTAAGTACAAAATGCAGTGTAAGTACAAAGTGATAGAAAAATTTTCTTTTCTCGCTGCTATTTAAATCCTAATCACAGCTCCAGTGGTGGATGCCATGCTGCACACCTGAACTCTACACACCAAAAAAAAAAGAAAAGAAAAATGTATAGAAGTATTAATTATAAAAATATTGAAATATATGTCATAGTGTTTTGCCCTGACCCGCGAGGCTTCAACGGGGTTCCTAAAGTAGGAGAATGGAAGGAATTGGGGGAGGGGACAAGAGACACAGGAATGGAGCCAAGTCTGTTCGTCTGATCAAGGCTTCCATTTATTAGAAATTTTTACCCAACTTATATAGGGAGAAGACAGGAAAGGGGGAAGGTTAATCTACTGCTGCAGGAAATAGGAAGCATGCTTTCATGGGTTAAATATGGTACCTGCAAGATACCATAAGGATGGTTTCTAAAGAAATTTTACAGATGCTCTAACAAAAGGATGTCCTCACAATTGATCACCCATCATTTAGGGTCTTAGATAACTCTTTCACTAAATAGCCTTAGGTCTCCACTAAATGACCATTGCTCTCTACTTGGCTTTGGCTTCAATAACTACCTTAGTCTCCACTAGATAGCTTTGGCTCACTAATTGACTTTGGCTTCCGTAGATACCTTTGTCTCCACTAGATAGCTTTGAATTTGGCTTCGTTAGATTGCTTTGGCTCCCGGCAGTGTTTATTTACTGCTTTATTTACTAGCAGGAAATTAAAATCTGAATAATGGTTATATATGAGCTTATAAAAACAGAAAATATAAAATATTTACCCCAGGTGTTTATAAATATATATAAAAATAATATAAGATAAATTTAAAATTATATCTCAAATTTATTACAAATACAGAGTATTACCATAACTAAAGCATAAACAAAACAGTGTTCACTAAACTTCGTTTAATTTTAATCAAAGGTTATCTCTGGCATGAACTCAGTGGCCTTACTCTCTGATCACCTTCCTCTGGGGAAGCAGCCTTTCCAGGCCACAGAGGAAGACAATGCAACCAGTCCTGATGAGACCTGATAGGCTAGGTTCAGATAGAAGGGGAGGAGGACCTCTTCTGTTGGTGGACTAGGGGAGGGACATAGGAGGAGGAGGGTGGGATTAGAAGGAGATGAGGGAGGGGGCTACAACCAAGATACAAATTGAATAAATTGTAATAAATGATAACAAAAATTAAAACAATAACAAAAAGATTATGAAAATTTAAATATCTGCTTTTGTGAGTTAAAATGAAAAACAATGTATATTTAAGTTTAAAAAGTATTTCTTTATAAAATTATAAACCACTACAATATGCTTTGGCATAATCTAAAGTACATTAATTCTATTTATATTTCTGTGATTTCAAATTACTCTTCAAAAGGATGGTAGGGTTTCTTTAGAAGATTTATTAACTCAAATTTCATTATTATTTCTTTTATCCACCAATCTCTTTTTAAGCAGCCTATTTATTATAGTTAGTGACAATCTTATACCTAAAGGTCGATGGTTACAGGGCATCAATTACCCAGATGGGGGAGGCATGATCAGGTACCTGGGATGAATTCGTATATGCCATTGAGGAAGCTAACTAGCAGTTTCCAAAAGTAGACGGTTAAATAAGTAGATTAGGGATTCAGCAAAGGAAAATTAATAACATGGAAAGAAATTTTTAAATATAACTTTAAAAATTTTAGGGAAGAAATAATAAGCATTGAAATCTTTGATATTCCTCCTTAAAGACACTGAAAATATACATTAAGAGAAAGTTAGCAACATTTAGACGGTGATGAAATTATTTGTGAGAAAATGATAAAATACTTATGAGATTATATCAATGTTCAGCTCCACACAACCAGAAAAAAAGTACATTAAATTAAAATTCAAAAATATTTCCTGGGAATGTAAAGATGGCTCAGCAAAGAAACGGAATTTTTGCTCTTTCAATATATGCAACATCAGTTCTTCGTGCCCACAGAATCCTTCACAAATAATTGTAACTCCAGTCTCAGAGGATGTGATGCCTGCTTCTTCTTTCCTCCATGGGCACCAGGGATATAACTCCAGTC
>NW_026592666.1:417849-473012 GCF_907164565.1 Psammomys obesus
GCCTGCTTCTTCTTTCCTCCATGGGCACCAGGGATATAACTCCAGTCTCAGAGGATGTGATGCCCGCTTCTTCTTTCCTCCATGGGCACCAGGGATATAATTGGTTCTTATACATTCTTGTACACAAAACACTCATAAATATAAAATAAAATGGTTTCCAACTATAAGAAGAAAAAATAACTTGTGATATACAGCAAAATTGCCAAAGGAATCATTCACACTGTTTCCGAGAGGCTTTACTATGGGAAACAAAGACAATTCAAACTGGTTTTATATCTAATTGCAAATATGCATAATATTTATATGTCGTATATAAACACTATTTAATAATATATTATATGGTATATTAAATACATTATTGAATATATAATATAAATACATATAATTTTGTAAAAATTTAAAAACATTAATGAAAGATGTAAAGAGATTATGGAAGAGAAAGAAAGGGAATAAACATAATATAATTTTCAGGGTAATACTTGTTCTTTTGAGATTTAACAACTTGTATAATTTTATTTACTTGACTACATTAAGTACACATGGAATAAAAGAAATAAATACATAGATGAAAAAGATATCCATTTAAAATCAATCAAATTCTGATGTATTTAATAAATAATCTTACTAGTGTGTGCTATTTAATTTTGTGTTATTAATGTTGATTTAAGTAATATGAACTGAGTATGTCCTCCTCCATGGTAACCTTAAATGTGAGGGTTATGAACTCACATAACTAGAAAAGTACCAAATACAAAATCAAAGTCATGTAGATATGTTTGTTTTCCCTGTGGTTAAATACTTGAATAAACAGTGTAGAAGTGGGAAGATTTAATTTGATTTGTGTTTTTACAAATGCATTTCATTCATTTGGCTTTAATACTTTGAGCCTGACGTGAAACATCCTGGAAGAAGCATGTGGGAAAGGAAGGTTTTCAGTTCGTGATGGTTGAGAACTATAGTGGAGAATGGACAGGGAAGAGTACATGTGCCTTTCTAGGACAGACTACTGTAGAATGCTTCCTCGAATGAGATACTTTCTCTTAATTTTCACTGACTCCCAACAAAGCCTTCTTGTTATGAATCCATTAAAGGATTAATCCATAAATTAACCTAGGAAGCTCCAAGTGTAATCCCTCCATAAAACACCACAATGAAGACACCTGTGCATTTAGTACATAAACATGTGCATGATATTTTAATCTGAATTGATTCTTCTTAGTAGAAAAAAATAGAGAGAAGTAGGAGGTAATAAATGAATAAGGACTTAGACGTGCTAAAACCTATTGTTCTGTGTGTTTTCCAGTTACTTGGTGATAGAAAACACAATGTTCACCTAAAAGAATATAAGAAATTGTTTATTCTGGTGAAAAATATGAGTGAACATAACCCAGAAACATATACTTAGATTACTGAAACTTTTAGATTGCAACATCATTAGCAGTTTGAGGAATATTTTTATATATAAAAACAAAAGAAAATCATAAATCAAAATATCTGGGATATAAATTTCTGAGTCCTCCCCACCTCTTTATTGTAACTTATCTAACATTTCCATCAAAATATTAGAAAAGTGCTTTAAATCATGTCTTTTCAGATATTTTAGCACAAACATTAGTATATTTCTGAAAAGAAGGACAAAGATTCTGCGTCATCAGCCTTAGATACTGCTAGGATTCTGAGACTTTGGTTGGTTTCGTTTTTAATATATTTCAAAAGACCTTTGTTGATTAATGGAGCAGCAGGGCACTATGCTGGCCGTGCCAAGATGTACCCCCGCAGAAATACATGCCACCCAACAGATCTGCTATAAAGGTGTATTATTGTGAGAAAGGAGGAGGGGACCTGGGAAAGAGAGCTAGTAGGCCATGAGGACAGAGAGAGGGTCAGGGCAGAAAGGGAAAGAAGAATTGGGGCATCCAAGACAGAAAGAGACAGAGATAGAGACAGAGACAGAAAGGGTGGAAGGGAGTAAGGGAAAGATGGAGGAAATGAAGCATTTAGAGAGACAGAGAAAGTAGGGACAGAGGGAGAATAGAGAGATGAGAGCGCTGGGCTGTAGGGAGGGACCTTTTGTCCCAGCATACATTGGGTGCTCCTGTGCTCCTGGGGGTGGCAGCATGGAATAATATGATATGACATTGTTAGGACCCTGAAGGCAGGCCAGCTCTTGTCTATACATTAACAACCTCATCTGTTAATCAAAGAGTGTTGAGTCACACATGGATGTGGCAAGATATGGCTATTTAGGGACTAAATATAATCCAAGATAACTTGTAATTAAGCTCAGGACTTGGACTATTTCAGCCTCTCCAGAGTCACTAATGATCACCCGTAAGAAGGTTTGATGGAAGGTGTGACCCTTTTACTGAACTTTCATTCCCGCATTAAATTGAGGATGGCTTATATTTTTTTTCACTTAGCAAGTAGATGTTTTTTTAGTATTCATGAGTAATTAGTAACTTTTAAATTTTTGACCATAGGTTTTGCATATTTTATTGAGATCCACATAATTAACTTAGTTGATTTGCACTTTGCAAATATTACATGTGAAACACTCAAATATGTTCTTTACAATACTTTTGAGTGGTTTACTATGCATGGGCAGTTAGATCTTATTAATAGTATTCTACTTTGAGTGTAACTATATTATGAAGTACACAAATATATACATAATTGACAATTATCATTGAAATTCTGAGCTCCTATTATATAGATGTATATGATTCAATTGAACAATAAAGGCATGGAGAAGGTAATTTGACTAAACTTAAAGCATGATTCTTTTGCACTTTTCCACTGTGTATGTTCAAATCTTCTGGGAGAAATAATTTAAACTTTTATTTAAGTAGTTAATACAACTAAAATATTCAAAAGTTATCTGAAGTTTTCTGCTACATTTTTTTAAATGGCAAAACACTAAAATTTAATGATACAGTTCTCCATAATTATCAGTAAACTTCAAATTACTATGTGGGATTTTCCACAAGTGTATATTAAAATCTGACTGAATACAACCTAAGCATGTGTATCTTGAATTTTTACTGCGACAGCATTTGCATTTCAGCAATGAAAATAATCAACTTAATTTGCCCTCCTAGAGAGCATGGAAGTGGCTTTGATTAGCCCATTGAAAGCCTATGCTGTTTCCCTTGAGTTTGGATGCAGGGGGTAGAATTGCCAACATGATGTAACCCAGCAGGGATTCTGGGTGTCAAGGATAAAACTGACTATATTAAAGACAAAAGAGAAGGCCTTCAACTTGGAATAAAATGTTGTTTATGAAGAAGCTCTCTCTGTGTCTTCTGGATGAAATTTATTTTCGTTATGGTGTTACCACCAGTAATATATAGGTTTTCTTCATTGTTTTTTTTATCCCAGATATGTTCAGAAATGTTGTACCTAATTATTACTATTTAGGATGGAAAATTTCATGTATGTCATCAAGGAAAATGCTCAAAATGATCTTATTAAGTATCACAGATTAAAAATCCTATAATTACAAATGGACTCTAATGTACAAAATCATCATAAAAAGAATAGCAGTAAAAATTAAACTGTTTAAAAATAGCTTACATGAACCAAGCTAAAAGTTCAGTTGTCCTTAAGATGTACGCAAATAGGAAGCACAAATTAAGGAAACAGCTGCAACATTTGCATTCAATAAATATTGGACACTATGGAAAATTTCGGGAGCATATAAATCAATGAGAATATTTAGTTCATGTAGACAATGTCACCTAATTTAATTTTCTGTTGCTGTAAATAAAGTATCTTGATAAAAGCAATTTAGGGAATAAATGGTTGATTTTATATCATAATCCCAAACTATAATCCATCACAGTAGGGAATTCAAGCCATTAGTCATATCCACAAGCAAACTCAGAGAGCAAAAACTAGTGCATTCATGCTCATGTTAAGCTCAAATTCTCATGCTTATATAATAGATGACTCAAACCTTAGAGACAGTGCCACTTACTTTATAGTTATTTTTATTTGTTTGTTTGTTTACTTTATTTGTACTTAAGTTCCTTTACTAAAGATTTATACTCAAGATGATCTTTTCAAAAATAACAACAACAATAACGTCTTTTACGTTATGAGTAGGTCGTTTACCTACTCATTATTGTCTTTCTACTCAACTAATATAATGAAGACAATCTTTGAAAGATATTTTTACTATAGCATGGGGAGTCACACCGGATATACTACATGTTACTGAGGAAAACAGAGCTGCCCTAGTTTCCTTAAACAACTTTAGAACGGAACACAGTATGGTTGTGTAACTTGATGTTCTTGTGGGAATCCTAACGGTATGAGTGGGGTGTCGCTGAATCTTTTGCCTGCTCTTGTGATCATCTTCCTCTTATTAGATTGGCTTGTCCAGCCTTGATATGAAGAGGTTTGCTAAGTCTTAGTGTCACTTGTCACGCCATGTTGTGTTGATATCCCTGGGAAGCCTGTTTTTTCTTGGGGGCTGAGGAGCACTGAATCTAAGGGAGCAGGGAAGTTGGAGCTGAGTGTAAGGGGGAAAAACAGCAGACAGTATGTCAGGTATAAGAGAAGAATTAAAAGAAAGAATGAAATGATTTGGATAGCAGGGGTATTGAGTAGAATCTGGTAGGAGTAAAAGGAGGAGAAACAATAACCAGAATCTATTATGTAAGGAACCAAATCTATTTTCAATAAAAAAAGAAAAAAAAAAAAAAGAACCTGAGGACAGTCTTATTAGATAGTAAAAAGAGAAACCACAGGACAGACAAGCTATAAATCCCAGCAGCTACCCTAAGGAACTAAAATGTGAAAAATCTCAAAATTTCTTCATTGTCTCTCCTTTCCTAGGTGATTTTTTATCTATATTGAAAATTAAAAATAACCGTCACATGTTCCACTAGGAATACATACAATTACAACGTTCATAAAACTAACATAGTCTATGTGTTTAAAATACTCACCCAGTTGTCATCAGAGAGGCTTCATCTAGCAGCTGATAAGAACAAATGCAGAGACCCAAAGCAAAATATTAGGGAAAGCTAGGGAACTCCACAGAAGAGGCAGAGAAAAGACTGCAGGAGCAAGAGGGCTCAAGGGCATAGTAAGAATATGGCCATTAGAATCAATTAAGAAGGCTCCATAGGGTGTCACGGACACTGAAGTAGCACCCCTGCACTAGGCCCCTTGCACACACACTTTGATTATTTAGTTTCAAGGTTTTGTTTGTTTGTTGTTTGGTTGGTTGGTTGGTTTTTGTAGAACTCCTAACAGTGAGTGTGGATGTGCCTCTCTTTTTTGTGCTCCTGGGAACCTTCTTGTCCTACGAGGCCTTGTTCAACCTTGATATGAGTGTCTCTTCCTGGTCTTATTTAACCTTGTTCTGTCATGTTCTGCTGACATCACTGGGAGGGTTGCTGTTTTCTAAAGAAAAATAGAGGGACACTGGCTCTGGGGCAGAGTGAAGGTTTTTGGGGTGGAATTAGGAGGAAGAAGAGGCTCCAGTCAGGATGTATTCTATTAGAGAACAATAAAGACAAAGGAAAAATAAAATAAATATTAGACTGAAAATAAACATATAAATACAAACATATATACAATGGTTACACACGATATCATCTATATTTAAAGAAATATGAAGTAATATAAGCAGATCCAAATAAGACTGAATATAAACGTACTTAAGTTGCACTCTTTCACTCAGAAGTGGCTGCACTTTTATAATCCCTAAAAGAAGGTATACACAAGACCACCAAAAAGCTAGCTATTGAATTTACTGGTCTATGGATGGAAAGGAGTTTTTATTATAGGTATGAGAAACAGAATTACCAGAGGTCTTTGATGAATCCCAAGGCCACCATAATCCCAAGGGCTCTCTGCTCAGAGAGGAAAGAATACTAAGGCCAGGGCTATCTCTTTTGGAAAAAGAGATAAACCTATGGGATTAGGAAATCACAGATGCAGGGTCTGAGGAAGAAATCCCATTAAGAGAGCATCTTGAAATTTTAGGGCAGTGGGGGAGGGGCTTGCAGGCTGGGAATATGCACCAATATCTCAATAGGGAAGTGGCTCTTCCTGGTTTTAACACTGTTGTGCACAGTACAACCTGAAAGATTCTTCAACAACTTCATGATACTGCCTTTTTTTCTTATATAGATTATTTTCCTGCCTGTGCCAGTGTTTTCTGTTTGATTTGCAATAAGCGTATGTGTAAATTAGGTGTAAAGCAATCCGGCCACTATAATAATACTAAAATTTGACCTAAATATTACCTTGAAAATAGCCTAACCAAAGACAAAGTATTTTGCAAGTTGACTGTACACACAATTTAAAGCATGGCAGCAAGCCAAATCTGGACACAGTAATTTAGACTGGAACAATAAGATAGAGAAAGACATGTAATGAACTCCAAAAAGGTGCTGCACTAACAGAATCAGACCCAAGTAAAAATGTTGCTTCTTTGTAGGACTTTAATTTGCAACATATTTGAGCATATTGGCAATACATGCAGAATCATTATAGATTTTTGTATGCATGCTATATTATAGTGCATATACATGTATTTTCTAATTTATTTGTGAAGGACAAAAATATGTCTTATCTCTATGCTCTTACTTTTGGGCAATGAGTCAATTGGTATAAGTCAGATTAACAGGAAAGAAACAATATTTAACTCTGTGCATACACACAATAGCACCATAGAGCTATGACTGTTGAAGAATGTTGGATAAAATTGCCTTGTTTTTGATCGCTGAGTAGTCCATTGTGTAAAAGTACCACAATTTCTGTATCCATTCCTCCATTGATGGATATCTGGGCTGTGTCCAGGTTCTGGCTATTACAAATAAAGTTGCTACAAACATGGTTGTGTACTTGAGCAACTTGTAGATATATGGCTAGGAGTAGTATGGCTGGGTCTTGATAAAGTGCTTTTCCTAATTGTCTGAGAAAGTGCCAGATTGATTTCCAAAGGAGCCTACTACAGAGGGCCTCTGAAAGACTCTGCCTAGCAGTGTATCAAAGCAGATACAAAGACTCACAACCAAACCTTTGGCAGAATGCAGGGAATCATATGAAAGAAGGGGGAGTTAGTATGATGTGGAGAGGATAGGAGCTCCACAAGGAACAAATATATCTGGGCACGGGAGTCTTATATGAGACTGTTTATCCAGACAAGGACCATGTATGGATATAACCTAGAATCTCTGCTCAGATGTAGCCCGTGGTAGCTCAGTAACCAGTTGGTTTCCCTAATAAGGGGAACAGGGACTATTTCTGACATGAACTCAATGGCAGGCTCTTTGACCTCCCTACTCCCCAAGGGAGGAGCAGTCCTGCTAGGCCACAGAGGAGGACTTTGCAGCCAGTTCTGAAGATACATGATAAAACAGGGTCAGATGAAAGGGGAGGAGGTCCTCCCCAATCAGTGGACTTGGAAAGGGGCAGGGAGGAGATGAGGGAGGGAGGGACGGTGATATTGGAAGGGAATGAGGGAGCAGAATACAGCTGGGATACAGAGTTAATAAAATGTAACTAACAATAAAAATAAAGAAAAAATAAATAAATAAATTTCCAAGAGAGAAGTTGAAAAAAAATTGCCTTCTTTTGTGGCTCTATGTCTCAGTATGATAAAGGTTGCTTCTGGGAAATTCTTTTGCTACTATCTAATAAAGATGTATGCTTCCTTCATTTTGGAACATCTTTTCAGATCTAAAGTGATGCATTGAGTTTCCAAAATTTAACTAGGCAACAGTGAATATGACAAAAATGGAAATTTGGAGAGGGCTATATGTTTTCAGATAGTTGAATACCAAAAAAAAAAAAAAAAAAAAAAAAAAAAAAAAAAAAAAAAAAAAAAAACAAAAAAAAAAAAAAAAAAAAAAAAAAAAAAAAAAAAAAAAAAAAAAAAGAAAGAAAGAAAAAGTAAGTATGGTTAATATTTAGAGTTTGGGAAGGAAATATGAAATAGGAAACCCTATATCTTCTAAACAGATTATTGAGAGGTCATAAACAGGAATAACCATTAAAATATACAATAGACAACTTTCTATACCTTCTAGCTTTTAATATATTGAGCAAGTGGAAACTACTTCTTTGCTACCAAAGGCAAAATCCTACTGGTCTTTATAAGTCCCCATGGTTTGATCTTAATGTAACAAAGTTGATTATCAGGATTAGCTTGTGAAATCTTGGTAAGTATTCTGAAATTACCCACTCTCAATCATGGTTATTAACCTCTTTTGTCATCCTGATCAGATTTAAAACCACTGTGGAAATAAAATATTTTATATATCTGTGACAATTATGTTAGATAGGTTAATTGGGGCAGAAAGACAATATATATTTCAGTGACACCATCCTGTGGGACAGTGTCCTGAACTACAAAATAAACTAACCACAAGCATCCATATATTTATGCTTTCTGGCAGAGGATTCCATGTGTCCAGATTTAAGAAAAAAAAAATCATCACAATTAGTATGTCTGATTTCTCTTCATTATACTTTTATTGTGAGGATGAAAATTGTTTTCAAGGACTACATCTGAGCAGGAGCTCTAGGTTGCATCCATACATGGTCCTTGTTTGGAGAAACAGTCTCATAAAAGACCCCTGTGCCCAGATATATTTGGTCCTTGTGGAACTCCTGTCCTCTCCTGGGCATATTAACTATCCACCCCCCCCACACACACACTTGTTTTTATTCCCTGTACTCTGCCGAAGGTTTGGTTATGAGTCTTAATATTTGCTTTGATACACTGCTAGGTAGAGTCTTTCAGAGGCCCTCTGTGGTAGGCTCCTGTCCTATTACTTGTTTGTGGGTACCCTAATAAGGGGAATAGGGACTGCTTCTGACATGAACTCGATGGCTCTTTGAAACACACACACACACACACACACACACACACACACACACACACACACACCCCAGGGAGGAGCAGCCTTGCTAGGCCAGAGAGGACTTTGCAACCAGTCCTGAAGATACCTGATAAACCAGTATCAGGTATAAGGGGAGGAGGTTCTCTCTTATCAGTGGACTTGGAAAGGGGCAGGGAAGAGATGAGGGTGGGAGGGTGGTGTTGGGAGGGAAAGAGGGAGTGGGATACAGCAGGGATACAAAGTTAACAAACTGTAACTAATATTAAAAAAAATAAAAATTAAAAAGAAAAAATGTTTTCAAATGGTAGGAAAAAAACAGTAATATTTTAACTTTACTGTGTTTTGTGGATTCCTATATTAAATGTATTATTTTTCAAGGTAGAAGAGTCTGAAAAACTAAGTTGCCAAGTCATAACGGCATCTATGTAGAAAAACAAACAAACAAACAAAGAAGAGATACCTTGATAGTTAACACATGGCCCCGCTGAGCAGTACTGTGGATTGTTTTTTTACAGACAGCACTGTAGAACAGCAACGTCTTGTATCATAAGTTTGAATGTTCCATGAAGAAGATTCCAGGCTAGTTCTCTCTCAATTCCCCCAAGTCCTGGTGTGATGTGAACACTGTCTTCAGCAGGAGGAACTTATCTTCACTTTCCCAGAGGCAACTAAGAGCGGCAGACATAGACTACAATGTTTGAATTCTCCCTATGGCAACTGGAAAGCAGATTTCTCGTGCACAGAACTGTGGTTTCCCAAGTAGAGATTTTTAAGGATTATGTGATTTTTTTCCAAGGAGGAGATCATGGCGGAGTTGAAAAGTATAGATATGGATAAGATACTGCATGATCTATTATGAATGAGCAAACTGGCGAGAACTGATATCAGTATAGAACACTGGGGAGACATTGGAATTAAGCAGTGGAGGTAATATGGTAATATGCCTTAAACTGATGCATAACCTGGATCAGTAATTTTTGTTATTCACTCAGTCATACTCCAAGGGAGGTTAGAAAGCATTTAATTAAAAAGTCTCTTTCAGGGAGGTTATTATAGGGATGGTTCAATCCATCTATCTTCTTAAATATCACTTCTACTGAGTTGCTACTCTTACACACTTTAAAATAGGTTCCATTAGTTAAATCAGAGGCTACAGTGATAAATAGACTGACACAGATATTTTAGTTATTACCAGTGTCTTTACATAATTAAAGGTAAGTGTTCAGGAGAAATTCATTAGTCGGAGATAAAATTGTACTTTCACCTTACCCCTAAATGATTTGGTACCTAAAAAGTAATCTGTCAAATGATGCTTCTAAACTATGGCCATGCTGCCCCATAGAAAAGCTACATGGTAACTTTTATCTTCTCCTTAATTTTCCAGAGCACCTTAATTAATGTAGAAGAGGTTTCACCAAATATATAGGATAGACTTACATGTCTCCCTATATTCACAAAATGTATAGCTCATCTACTGCAAGAACCTAGATATAGAAGAGACTAAAATATCTAAGACAACATTTTGTCTAGATCTCCTAACTATTCTTTAATCTGGGGAAGTAAACTAAATATATTGTAAATTAGTACATTTAATGATTTCAAAATAATTATTATTCTTACTTCAAGTAGAAAACTTTGAATTCCATAATACTTTAGGTGTATATAATTCCCATCAATGGTATCTCAATATAGCTTGAAGTCAGGGATGGAGATAACTCCAAAAGTTCTTCTATTGTATACTACAGAGAAACAGAAATTTTAAAAAATTCATGGTACAAGTATGGGTGATCAATGGAATCAAATAGAAGATCAAGAAAAAGTCCATACATGTATAGACACTTGATTTTTGACAAAGGAGCCAAAACTACAAAAAAGGGGAAAAAAAGACAGCATCTTCAACAAATAGTGCTGATCTAACTAGGTGTAAAAATGTAGAAAAATGTAAATAGATCTATTTTTATCTCCCAACACAAACTCAAGTGCATTAAAGAGCTCAATTTAACACTAGATACACTAAATCAATTAGAAGAGAAAGGGAGGAAAATCCTCAATCTCATTGGCACAAAAAAACAACAACAAAAAACAACTTTCTAAACAGAACACTAATAGCTCAGGCTCTAATACCAACAATTAATAAATAGGACCTCTTAAAATTGGAAATATTCTGTAAGACAAAAGATACTGTCAATTAAATGACAGTCTATATTAGGAAAAGACCTTCACCAATCCTATATCCAACAGAGGCACACAATACAATATATATATAATGAATTCAGTAAATCAAACAACAATAAACAAAATAACCCAATTATAAAAAGGAAGAGGACAAAGAACTGAACAGAATTTTCAACAAAGGAATCTCAGAAAGTGAAGCATTTAAAGAAATGCTCAGTTCCCTTAATCATCAGGGTAATTTAAATAAAAATGACTGAGATTCCATCTCACACTAGTTATAATGGCTAAGATCAAAATCTTAAGTAACAACACATGGTGGTGAGCATGTGGAAAAAGGAAAACATTCCTCTGTTGCTGGAATGTAAACTTGTACAAACACTTTGGAAATCAATCTGACACATTCTTAGAAAATTGAGAATAACTTTACCTTAAAACCCAGCTATCCCTCTCCTGTGTATATACCCAAAAGAGGCTCTACCATAGAACCAGGACTTTCTAACTATGTTTACAGCAGCTTCATATTGCCATTATCTGGAAACATCTACATGTCCCTAAATCAAAAATGGATAAAGAATTTGTGGTACATTTACACAATGGAACCCTACTCAGCTATTAAAAACAAAGAAATCCTGAAATTTGCAGGCAAATGGACTGAACTAGAAAACATTATCCTAAGTTAGGTAACCCACACTCAGAAAAACACACATAGTACAACTCACTTAAAAGGGAATTTTAGCCATAAGCATAGCATAAGAAGACAAATAACAAGAAGGATCCAAGGGAGGATGCATAAATCTCACTCAGAAGGAGGGGGATAAAATAGACAGAGGTAGTGGCTGAAGAGAGGAAACAAGGTAGGAGACTGGGTACAGAGAGTGAAGAGGGTGAAGATTAAACCTGGGGGAGGAAGAACAAGAGGAGAGAAGGTCTGTAGAGAAGAGAGAAATGGAGGGTTGCGGTATCTCTGTGACAAACTGGAGACCTACGTCAGAGTAGGCCCCTGGGAGGATGTGAGGGGAATTTAAACGGTGACTCCTCGTAACACAGGCCAGAGACTGAAGAGGACATCCGCCAACTAAACTAGCCTCCTTGTACAAGGAGGGGAACACCAACCTACCCACAAAAACTTCTACCCAAAATTTACCCTGCCTACAAGATATGTAGGGATAATGATAGAGCAATTACAGCAGAGATTGGGGGAAGGCCCAACCAGTGTCTGCCCCAACCAAAGACCCACCATATTGGAGAGTACAAAACCCCCAATACTATGAAGGATACTATGCCAAACTTGCAGACAGGAGCCTGACAGAATTGTCCTCTGAGAGACTCTATCCAGCAGCACCTGAAAACAGATAGTGAGACTGACAGCGAGACATTGGGTGATGCAAAGGGAATCTTGTCAAAAAGAGGGAGGAAAGAGAAAAGGACTTGGCGGTGACAGGAGCTGCACAAGAAGACCAATAGGGCCAACTAAACAAAGCCCAGTGTGGCTTGCTGAAACTGAAACATCAACCAAGGACCACACATGAATTGGACCTATGCCCCCTATAAAGATGTAGCAGATCAGTGGCTCAGGCTTCTTGTGGGTCCTCTAGTAAGGGAAGTGGGGACTGTATTGGAAGAGGACACCGTTGTCAGCTGTTAGATCACTTCCCCCAGAAGGGAATGTCTTGTCAGGTCACAGAGGAAAAGGACATGCTCCTCAACTTGATGAGCTGGGGGGGAATGTATAAGAGAGCTCCCCTTTTCTGAGAAATAGGGGAGGTGAAGAGGATGACTGAGAGAGGGTAGGACTGGGAGGGGACTGGGGGTGCATCTACAACCAGGATGTGAAGAGAATAACAATAAATATATTTTTAAAATAGAAGTGCAAAGTAAGTGCTTGTTCACAGTCATGGATATTATTTTAAGACCAGCCCCCCAAAAAAATCACACAAGAAACATAAGATACCTCTTTATATTCTTCTAGACTTGTTATCATGAAATTATGTAAAGTATGATTTGATTTCCATAAAAGTATTTTATTCATACTTCATTGCAATTCAATCTTCAAAATAAATATACACCTCTCCTATAATTCAAAGCACTGAAATTCAGTGTATTCATTATTTTAAATGTCCCTCCAACCTTGTGCTAATGTCATGATTTCATTCATTGTGCCACTAATACTTCCTAAACATAACTCAGTGTAATGCTGAATGTGTAATGTAAGATGTTCATTTTTGCCTTATCCACTCTTTTAAGTTTTAAAATGATGAGAGAATCAAATAGAAAATAAAATGATACAAAAAAAGAAAGCCTTCTTCTCTGTTCAAAATATAATATCATTCTTCGGCCTTTGAACAAGAATTAATTGAATCCTGTCATAATATTCTCTAGTTTGACAAAGGTAAACACTTTACTTTTCAGCCAGTTGGAAGAAACACACAGACAGAAACACACACACACACACACACACACACACACATGCAACTAAGTATAGAAGTTCATGCACAGATACAGAAGCATATTTGTGTATACTCATATAAAATAAAAGAAGACAAAGTTTATCTTTGTCTATCAGTTTCATTCCATTTTGCTGAGGAACTCAATATAATAACTGTTTACAGATTTGCACTTCAAACAAGACATTATACTTAAATTGAATTGTACTTTAACTGCGTCAGTTATCTTTTTAACACGTAAAGGAAACAGGATGGTCTATTACTTTCAGGGGGATGCCGATGGAAAGAGAAAGAAACCAACAGAAAGCTAAAGGATCAGTGAGTACAAATATGACTTGATGAGTTTCAGTCATGCTGCTTTATCATCTTCTAACATAACTCTTACAGGAACTACATGTCAAAGGATGAAACTAAAGTCAGGATGATCTTGATTCTTTAGTGTGATTATTTCCATTATACTCAGAAAACATGATTTTCATAAATAATGCATTTATTTAAGTCATTGAGACTAGTACTAAATTTAAAACCAAAGCTGACTCAACCACCAGATTCTTGTATCACCTAAACCTGAAGTCAGAAAAGTTGAGTCTAGAGACATTCTGTTCTGAATGCATCTGATCTCGTCTGAAATTAGAAAAACTGATATCTCAATTAATCTTGTTCTAGAACAAGTGTGTAGAATGTACAATGCTTTAGAAACAAACCATCCCCTAGTCAAGCCACTGAACATAAATTTATTATTTTTAAAATTCCATCTCATACTAAAAAGAAAGTGTTATGAAGATAGAACATAACAATTAGACATAGCAGTGACATTTCTGAAACATGATTCAGTGGTTTCCCTCCTTTTCACCATCCCCCACTCCCTGCTAGTCTTCATTTACTTTTTGCATTAGAATTACCTCCCCTAATACTCTGCTTTCAGGATATGTCTTCTTTCCTAAAAGTTATATAATTTTATTTTTTCTCATAGCTAAGTAAAATTTCCTTGTGTGCATGCTTCTCATTTCCATGGGCCAATATTCTTTATTCATTTGACACTCTCACAAGCAGCAAATACATGTTCCTTTTTTCCAATATCTCTCCCATATTTTTTTCAATTTTAGAAAAATAGAGCCAATCACCAAATGATATTGGAAAAAACTGGCGACCTACCTGCAAAAGGATGACATTCAATTCATGTCTTTTTTATTAAAAAACACACACTATATTGAAAATAATCACCATTAAGTGCATCAAATATATATATTTTTTGAGCTTCCAAAATATTTAATGTATGAAAACTTTTTTTTTTATTTTTTATTTTATTTTTCTTTTTAGTTACATTTTGTTAACTCTGTGTCCCAGCTGTATCCCGCTCCCTCATTCCCTCCCCAACCCCACACTCCCTCCCTGGTCTCCTCCCTGCCCCTTTCCAAGTCCACTGATAGGGGAGGACCTCCTCCCCTTTCATCTGACCCTGTTTTATCAGGTATCTTCAGGGCTGGCTGCAAAGTCCTCCTCTGTGGCCTAACAGACTGCTCCTCCCCTGGGAGGGGGGGGGGGTCAAACAGCCTGCCCTTGAGATCCTGTTAGAAATAGTCCTTGTTCCCCATACTTTGGAAAACTACTTGGTTACTGAGCTACCACGGGCCACATCTGAGCAGAAGTTCTAGGTTATATCTATAGATGGTCCTTGGTTGAGTGTCAGTCTCAGAAAAGACCCTCTGCCCAGATATATTTGGTCCTTGTAGAGCTCCTATCCTTTCCATATCATACTAACTTCCCTTCTTTCATATGATTCCCTGCACTCTGCCGAGGGTTTGGTTATGAGTCTTAGTGTCTGCTTTGAAACACTGCTAGGTAGAGTCTTTCAGATGCCTTTTGTGGTAGACTCCTGTCATAAGTTCAATGCACATCCCATTTGTCTTTCTAAATGAGGATTAATCACCTTCACCTGTGTCCACTTTCTTGATTATCTTCTTTAGGTGTGTAGATTTCATTATGTTTATCATATCTTGTAGGACTATATAAGCGAGTATATACCAAGTTTGTCTTTCTCCTTCTGGGATACTTCACTCAGAATGATCTTTTCTAGATCCCACCACTTGCCTGCAAATTTCATGATTTCCTTTTTTTTTGATTGCTGAGTAGTATTCCATTGTGTAAAAATACCATAATTTCTGTATCCATTCCTCCGTTTGATGGACATCTGGGTTGTTTCCAAGTTCTGGCTATTACAAATAAAGCTGCTACGAACATGGTTGAACAAATGTCCTTGTTGTGTACTTGAGCAAATTTTGGGTATATACCTATGAGTGCTATAGCTGGGTCTTGAGGTAGCACTACTCCTAGTTGTCTGAGAAAGCGCCAGATTGACTTCCAAAGTGGTTGAACCAGTTGACATTCCCACCAGCAATGGAGGAGGGTTCCCTTTTCTCCACAACCTCTCCAGCATGTGCTATCACTTGAGTTTTTCATCTTGGCCATTCTGATGGGTGTAAGGTGAAATCTCAGGGTCGTTTTGATTTGCATTTCCCTAATGGCTAATGAGGTTGAGCATTTCTTTAAGTGTTTCTCTGCCATTCGATGTTCCTCTTTCGAGAATTCTCTGTTTAGCTCTGTTCCCCATTTTTTAAGTGGATTACTTGGTTTGTTGCTTTTCTGCTTCTTTAGTTCTTTATATATACTGGATATTAGCCCTCTGCCAGATAAAGGGTTGGTGAAGATTCTTTCCCAATCTGTAGGCTGTCTATTTGTTTTGATGACAGTGTCTTTTGCTTTACAGAAGCTTTTCAGTTTCATGAGGTCCCATTTATTGATTGTTGCTCTTAGAGCCTGTGCTGTTGGTGTTCTGTTCAGGAAGTTGTCTCCTGTGCCAAGGAGTTCTAGGCTGTTTCCCACTTTTTTTCCAACTGATTTAGAGTATCTGGTTTTATGTTGAGGTCCTTGATCCACTTAGACTTTAGTTTTGTGCAGGGTGATAAATATGGATCTATTTTCATTTTTCTGCATGTAGACATCCATTTGGACCAGCACCATTTGTTGAAGATGCTGTCTTTTCTCCATTGAATGGTTTTGGCTTCTTTGTCAAATATTGAGTATTCATAGGTGTGTGGGTTTATTTCTGGGTCTTCTATGCGATTCCATTGATCCTCCTTTCTGTTTCTATGCCAATACCATGCAGTTTTTATTACTGTTGCCCTGTAGTACAGCTTGAGATCGGGAATGGAGATACCTCCAGATGATCTGTTGTTGTACAGGATCGTTTTGGAGATTCTGGGTGTTTTGTTTCTCCATATGAAGCTGAGAATCTTTTTTTTCAAGGTCTGTAAAGAATTGAGTTGGTATTTTGATGGGAATTGCATTGAATCTGTAGATTGCTTTTGGCCTGAGCATGGGAGATCTTTCCATCTTCTGAGATCTTCTTCAATTTCTTTCTTCAAAGACTTGAAGTTTTTCTCAAACAGGTCTTTCACTTGCTGCATCAAATATATTAATGTATAACCTGAAATGATAAAACTTCTAAAGGAAAATGTAGACAATATGTAAACATGTAAGTACAGGCAAGATTTTTTTTTGTGAAATATATAAACAAAAAAATTAACATGCATTCTAGCCCAACAAACCAGTAAGTGGTAATACATGTTTTTAAAAGTTTGTGCACAGTAAAAAAAAAAAATTAAAAATAAAAAAATCTAACAGAAGAACAAATGCAACAGAATAGGAGGATATTCTTTACCAGCTATGTCAGACTGGGAACTAATATCTAGAACTGGCAAGGAAATACAACAATTTTATATACAAACTCATGTCTATAAATCAACAAATACATAATAAAATGGGTAGACAGTTCCCTAAGGAAGATACACAGTTGACCATTAAGCATTTTAAAATATGTTCATCATCTTTATTCATCATGGAAATACAAACTACTTAAAACTACTTAGAGATGCCTCTTCACCACACTCGGAATATCTGCAGCCCTATATTTACTTTATAACACTTTCTCTCATAAAATAAACAGACCATTTTTAGTGTATTAATGTACCAAGTTTTTTTTTTTTTACTTTTTCTACTAAGTATAACTATATTTCAAGTCAGCTCCTCAAATTTGTTATGACTATAATTTTACAACCTCTTCTTTCTAAAAACCCATTCCTTTAAAATATACATCAACATTTCTGCTACAGGAGTAATGGCATCATTATTTTTTTTCTATTTAGGTCCTCCACCTCATCTGTGCATGTCAACATAGCAATATTCAAGAGAAATATACTTTTGCTTCCACAAGTAAGTTTTGTCCTTTAGAAATTATGTCTATGATAAATTACCCAAAGACTTCTATGAATTGTGCTAAATAATTGTGTCCGTTTAAATGTACATGCTATATGGTGATCCTTTATAACACACTGAACTGTGAATGTCTTAAGTTAATCTCTTTACCGAAAGCAGGAAGATATGTTGGCTGAAAATGTCTTTAAGTGGCCACAAGTCTTTAGATACAGAAAGTATCTGTAATTTCAAATTCATTCTCACTTCTACAAGGCAATTCATGTCAAAGAATCAACAGACTTAAAATTGCCCACAGTGCCCCCCCCCAAAAAAAAAGCGCAAATTATGCTCTTGTCCTGTTGATGTTGATGCCAGGGTTTTGTCTTTTTTGTTTCTTTTCACTTCACTGAAGTGATGAGAAAGAATCTGTTCTTCATAGCTAAAGCCATATAATTGAAAAAAGAAGTCAAATGTTAACAATTTGATTTGATAAGGCTTTTGTTATATATTATAAATAGCAACATTTCAAAAATTGTCATAATTTTAATAGATTCTTCGTTATGGCAGAGAATTACAAGATCAAAACAAATTTTCTGGCCAGTCTTCTTGTGTTTGACAAGGAATGTAGATGTTTAAACCAGCACATTGCCTTGTATATGTGTAACTTAAATCTTACTTAATATAAACAAACAAATGAACAAATAAAATCTATTTTGTTAACTACATTTTTCAAAATGAAATACTTAATGGCAGGGATTTACGTTCTAGAAAGCAATCAGCTTGGCAGAATGCAGGGGTAATAAATAGGCCTCAGAGATCATGTAAACATTTATTCAAAGGTGAACAAGAAACTAGTTTTCAAGCAATTAAGCACACATTTCTTGTTTTATGAGGAGTTTGCTATTTATACAATTAAAGAAAGCTGCACACCAAGCAGAGACCTTCTCTAACTTTCCTGTGATGTTACTTTGAGTTCATATGTAGGATGCTATCATCCCAAACCAGTAATTATTTAAATCCAGATTAAAATAATTTAAGTGTGATACAGTATATTTTTAGAAGGTAAAACTTTGAATTCACTGATCAAAATTTAAAGTTGAGCATTTTGTTGTTGTTTTGTGTTTTATTGATGTTTGTTCATTTGGTTGGTTTGATGGTTTCTTTTGTTATTTGTTTTTGTTTGCATCAAGGCAGAAACCAACTTATGGTATAGGCATGGATTTTTATGTTTAAGTAAAGGGAATCATTCATCATAAGCTTATTAAAAGCCTAACTAATCATTAGATATATGTGCAATGACATAAGAAACATAATAGCAATTTTATTCATTTTATTAATATCTTATAAGATACAATATTATTTCTATATGTCTCTATATTTATCATCAATAAAAGAAACCATCAGGATCAATGCTGATGGTAGTATACTTAGAAACATTGTTTCTTTTTAGACAAAGAATTATTACTATTAGATGTTTTCAGGTGTAAGAACTTTAGATATAGAAGGATTATGAAAGTTGCTACTGAGCAGTTCAAACATTTTTAGTAGCTTTGATGTCATGCTATCTCTGACAACAAGTAAATATAAAATATAAAACTTATCCATCATATGAATAACTTAGGAGAGACATCTCAGGAAATATTTACATTTTTCTTTGTATCTCTCAGAATCACTCATGACAGCCTTTGCACAAACTAGGCAAAGGAAGATGGGTCATCACTAGTGTGTCACTCAAGCATGTAATCAAGCTGGTTAGCTGAAGTGAGGCATCTATGCTCATTCTTTCAAAACTACATGTGTTTGATTTCACTTACATCTCTCTCTGCAGTTGAGAAAAGATGTGCTGCCTCTCACTGGCAGGCTGACCTGTCTATTTGTTGAGTCTTCTAAACTACCTTAGAATATTAGAAACATCCATTTCTTTTTGCTTAGCTATATTCCAAGTACAACCTCCTGTCTAGCCAAGGTTCTTATGTGAAAGCAAATGAGAATAGCTCAGCCCTCTTGCTCTAAACCAGATGCAGAAGTAACACTTGACTCTAATTTATGCCTTGTAATTTGTCATGGTTATACTCTTATGGCACACTAACTTGAATAAAGTCCTGGCTGAATTCTCAGCTATAGCTTACTGGAGTCAGTGCTTCACACATGAGAGAAATCACTGTTTGTCCAGAATAGGCAGTTAGCATTTTTATAATTTAACTTCTTAAGTTAATCTGGCAGAGGTATGGCTAAATGACTTTAGGAATCCACTTATTTTCCTCGTACTATAAATTAAATCCACATCTTCACGCATGCTGGGCGGCACTCTGCCACCACTAAGCTACATCTTTTAAAGTCATACAAAATAATCATCGCTGAGAAGGGTGTTATATCTTCTAGCCCTGGAGGATTAAGTGGTTGTGAGCACCCACTGTGGTTGGTTGGACTAACCTAGGGTCTACTGGACGTGTCTCAACCACTCTTAACTGAATACCTATTTTCCCAGACCCCTAAATTTTTTTTAGCAACATGTAAGTATTTGTTTTCCTCAGGAAAAAAAACAAAACAAAACAGTATTGTTCCTTGTATAAATACAGTGTTATGATAGCATTTTGTGAGGGTATACTTAGGTAGCTAGATGAGAGAAATGTTATATATGTGTGTGTAAAATAAAAGAATGCATTCACATAAACATACTTATACATATATACACATATATAAATTAACACATATGCTTATAGAAATAGATTTATAATTATATAATTAAGATTATAGCCATAATTTTATGATAGGATTGTGATAATTCTTGTTTATAAATAAGATCAAATTAAGTTCCAATAAAAAATATTTCACATATTTCAATTTTAATTTTTTTCACAATTTATTCATTATATATCCCAATTGAAACCCCATCCCTCAAAACCCCCCAGTCCAACACTCTCTCCCTCTTTTTGCCATCCCTTTCCCCTAGTCCACTGAAAGGGGAATCTCTCCAATATTGTCATCTGCCCATAGCTTGTTAAGTCTCATCAGGACTGGCTGGATCCTCTTCCTCTGTGGCCTGGAAAAGCTGCATCATCAGGGACCAGTGATCAGAGAACAGTCAACTGAGTTCATGATAGAGGCACCCCCTGATCCTCTCACTCAGAGATCCACATGCAGACTGAGCTACCAATTGGCCACATCAGAGCAGGGTGTCTAGGTCCTCTCCATGCATAATCTTCTGTTGGTGCATCAGTCTCTGGAGGATTCTGTGGGCTCAGATCTTTAAGGGTTTTTGGTCTGCTTGTGGGGCTCCTGTCTCTCTCTTTCCACCCCTCTCTTCCTCCATAAGACTCCCTGTGTTCCTCCCAAAGACTGGTCGTGAGACACCTGGTTGATCCCCTTAGAGTGAATTATTTCAGAGGGCCCTTTACAGTATGCTCCCATCCTGTTTTATTATTCTATTATTGCATCAAAATGCACCACTTATATACTATTAATTTCACTTTATTTTATTTGGTTTGTTTCTGACTACACAGGTCCATGAGAAAGGTCCAATAGAAATCTGGGTTACATGAAGAGGACAAAAGTTGAGGTATTTGAATTTCAAGAACCTATAAATGGTGAAAAGTATTGAAAATGGCATCATTTTCTCTAAAGTCTTGCCTAAGTATTTTTCTAAAGTAACAGCAATTTAACATACAATGATTTTAAGGTGAGAAGATTATAATGATATATGTGTAAGTATTTGTATAGAAAATGGGAACACATTGCAATCAGGAAGTAGATTGCAAAACTTTAAATCATGTTTCTTTAGCAATATAAAGTGCATAATTGCTCCTCTACATACAGATAAAAAATCTCATAACGATTTACAAGGCTCAGAATAAGAAAAGCTCATTAATAGTGAAGACCACACATGGAAGCTTTGATTTTAATTATCAGTTATATATAGGATTATTTTAAGTAAGAGTTATAGTATCTCCTTCTCTGTGATATCTGTTAAGTGACTTTAAGGCAAAGAATCACAGTAATAGCTTACAATTAAGTCTATAAATAAATATTACATTTAATTCTCTTGTCTACTAAGTGTGATTATAAAGAAAGTAAGCTTCACTTCATATCTGATTTGTGAAATTAAAATTTGGATGACTACATCAACATTTAAATGATTAGATAATGACAGAAATATATATCTTATTTTATAGTGTGCTATTTTCTCTTTTAAGAATATCAGCCATGTCATAAACACACACATACAGACACACACACTATGTATAATGGATATATATGAATAATTAGTACCTTTAACCATATAAGGTTTCCAATTTTACATTTTCGTTTCCAACATCTTCAACATTAATATTACTGACTTGAAAATCTAATTCGCCTGTTGAAGATAGGATCAAAATTTAAATGATTTTGTGACATGGTGATTTAATTGTCCTTCTTAACGAATTCAATAAAATGTGTTTTATCTCTGCCTATTGCTATATTTTATATATGTATGATATATTCTCCTGATTCTGTTACAGAATAGATAAATAAATCCTCTCAAAACCATCATGTATAAAAGTTTAAATAGAACATAAGGCTTAGTTTGTTTTTTGTGTGTGTGTGTGTTAAAAATTATCTAAAGTGACATATATGCATGTATATAAAACTGAAATAGATTTAGATATTTGCATTAGTTATAGAAAAAAACTAGTGTTTATAGATATAGAGCTGAATGACATAGAGTATAAAGAATCTGTGATAAGCTACTTTCTCATTCCTAGTTTAATGACATGATTATTCTGATTAGATGCTTCAATTCTGTCTCACAAAATGGTTAACAATGGTAAAGTAATTTCTCTCTCTCCGGCATTTGTTAGATGCTTTTTCTATACTGACATTTTAGTCTTTGCTAATTTCACAGTCCTAACCGGAATTTGTGTTGTCAAGGTTTTGATTATTTTTTCTTTGAAACAGCTTTTTATTAAACAACAAAGCAGAACTTGAACATAATTTAAAAATTTTGTATCAAGGTCACAAAAGTGTTGCAAAATTTCTGCAGTGTGAGGATTACGTGTCCAGATAGCTAACATCACTCATCAAGTCTTACACTAATACGTAGGTGATCCCAAAATTCAAAGCGGCCCAATCGAAGCCATCAGCTGCAGTGCTGGATCTTTTCTATGGAAACATTTTTTATTAGTTCTGATATCAATTCCTTTATCAAATTGAAGCCACAAACTAAAATTTTTAAAATTTGTTAAAAGAATGACTAAAATTCTGCAAACCGAGTAGCTGAGTTTTACATTAATTCTGGAAAAATCGCTAAGGAGAGGTACAGGGGAAGAAGAGGGAGAGAGGGCAGGATTGGGAGGAGACGAGGGAGAGGGCCACAGCTGGGATACAAATTGAGTAAAATTGTCATAAATGATAATAATTAAAAGAGAAAAAATACCAAAGTTAACAATTATCACACATACAAAACTCTCTTCTATTCATGATTCTGATACTAATATACTCTCAATTAATTTTGCAAAAGTTTATCTCCTGAATACAAAGAAACCCTGTGACCAAACTCTTAAGTGGTTTCTTTGATGTGCAGTTTACCTAATTCCTTTATATCAGCTGTGGGCCAGAGGTAATGCATTTCTGGTGGGAAAACACTGAGAGCTGGTTACTTCTGCTTATCCAGTTCTCCCTACTTCTATTGTACCTCGAGATTTTTTTTTTCTTCACACACATGACCAGTCCTCTTACTTTCAACACCAATGGGCTACTATGTGCAAAAGGGAGTTTTTAGCTTCTCAGTGTGACAGTTTACATTTCAAAGAAAAACCTTCATTTTTTCATAGCTTCAATCTATTTTCAATTGATTAAAGATAAACCAGCAATCTTATTTTATTACTAAATATCACAAATGGCAAGTCTTAGCTAAGAAAGTATCTTATTTTGCTTAAGTGTCGACAATTACAGTTCAGGTTTATAAATACTGGCAGACACAAACAAAGATACTGTAACATTTGGATCATATAAAAGCCTTAAGGGGGAAAAAAAAGCAGCAACTCCACAGAAGCGAGTGTTATATATTTTAAAATGATGCCATGCACACATATTTTGTGAAAGATATTTATTGGGTGGAGGCCGAGAGAGTGCAAGAGAGAGAAGAGTGAGAGAAGAGCAGCAGGGGCCCTTTTATCCTGGGTAACCAATGTTGACATCACAAGTCGCTGTGCAACCTTCTAGTGTGCTAGGGTATTGACTTGTGAACTAACAGAAAGGATAGTGAGCTCTTTGCCTCCTTCTGCTTTTTTATCAGTTGTTTGAAAACATACAAACAAACATGAGATTTTCTATATCCTGTCCAAGACTTGATTTTCTGATTTTAGCTTTAGATTTATTTCCTTGACTGCATCTACATTTGCAGAAAGACCTTCAAGTGTGTGTTGGAGTTTCAACACCTGATTAATAAGTAGGCTCTTTGTTTTACAATCCCACCTGATTTTCAACATCAGCTACATCCATGTCAGCATTCACCATCCTGGGTAACATACTTTCGCATTCTGGATGCAAACTCTACGATGAATGGTCTTGCATCTGAGATGCCAGGAGGGACGAGATTGGCAAGACACCTCATGCTGGGGCTCTAGATTCAACTGACCAACGTTTTGAATTTTATCTGTTCTAATAAGTATGTATTAGCTAAATGTGGTCTTGATTTACAGTCATCTTCACTAAAGTGTGTTTGTATCTGCCATATTCACATCTATGTCTATGTCCCTGTTGTCTTCTCTACTCAGAGAATCCAAAATATTTTTTTTAAAACTAAGAAAACTTATTACATTAAGATTCAAAACTTACCTGCATTATTTAATTCCTTATTGTACTATAAATCATCATTTTGAGGTCTCCACATAAAATTCACTGTTTGTATTTTGTCTTGGGATACTTAATGACTTATACTTTTTGTATATACATTAACATTTCTCATTTTTTTGAGAATGTAATGGACCGTAATTTGATGATATTCACTCTTGTTCTCGATGTTCCAACATCTGTCTGCTCTTCTCTTACCATCTATTCATTATTGAGCTTGTGAAGCACAGTTGGTGCTGACTTGTGTATGTGGGGTTTGGCACTGGAGGATACTCAGTTCTTTAGGGCTGGAGCCTGAGTCTGCCTTTCCCACAGGTATCAGGCAGTTTTCAAAAGATCCTTTGCAGGGCGGAGGGGGGGGGAGCCAAGATGGCGGCACCAGGAGAACACCGTGTCTGAGAAGCAGGACAACACACTCCAAGCAGCGACCAGGAGACTGAAATCTGGGCCCTAAAAGAACAGCTATCGTGTTTCCCAGGTTAGGAGAGGCTCCCATGGCATGGGAATCGGTTGGGTCCACTCTCAGCTACCCAGCCAGAACCCGGAAGAGAACCCGGCTAATGCGGGCTTTGAGTCTCCGGGCTGGTGCTGCAAGCCTGCTTGTCCCGATCAGTTTCCCAAGCTGATTGGTGGTCACATGGGTGCCTGACGCTGGGAGTCCCAGTCGCAAAAAAACCCAACAGGGAAGGAAAGTTGCCAGACTGGTCACCGATCACCCAGTATTTCCCTGGAAGGTCTCTCCGACCTCGGCGGGTACCTGCCGCCATCACAATTGAGCTCCTGCCACACATGGATCTCAGCTGCGCGCCCAGCTCAAAATCCCTACTCCCTCTTCGGAGGAGGCAGGAGGCATCCAGCAGAATCTGCCACAGACCACATTGTCTGTACCCCAACCCTAGATCGGGGCTGAGAAAACCCAATCCTTTTGGGCACTCCCCCAAACGCCACCATAACCCTGCCTCAGGGGAGTAGAAGTATAAAGAGGTGCACAGCGGCTTCACAGTGCCGGAACTCCAGTGCTGCCTGCCGCTCCTAGCAAACAAACTACAGCTCGGGATCTGGGACTGTGATCATTCTACATGTCCTGAGATTCTCCTGGGTCCAGCCCAATAGGGTCTAGCAACAATTTCCCCCCCCCCCCCCCCCCCCCCCCCGAGAGAAACGCCGCCAGCTCAGGATCCGACTGAGAAGCCCCAGCCCCTGCTGTCACTCCCCTGAGAGCACCTCCATAAGCTTGACCTAGCAGAGGAGAAGGTCAGAGGGGAAGGACAGAGAGGCAGCCTGCCAAGGACACAGCACCCTCTCTTCAGCAGCCCCTAGCAGAGAAACCCAAGCTCTGGATCTGAAGATACTCAACCCTACCCGGTACTCTCTTGGGATCAGCAAACATAGATTCTACCGCTAGGCTGCTTCTGGCAGAGAGATCTGGGCCCGGGATCTGGGATTGAGTACACTCACCCTAACTCTTTCCCACGCCACCCAGGGACCAGTCAACATAACCCCTCCTGGCAGAGGGAAAGGACAAAGAGGCAGCACACAGGAAAGGTGGACACCAAGTTCTGCGGCCACAGTGTCACAGAGCTGACTGATAGCCTACCCGTGCACTTCCATAGCAGGACCAAAACAGAGAGTAGTGAGCAAGGGGAACCTCTGTGCATTCCAACTGGTCCTGCAAGAGAGTGAGTGAGCCTTCTAAGAAGAGATTGCCCCAGACCCAGGGCCTCTCCACAGAAGCAACCAGACGAGATCCCTGGCACCCACACTCCTAGTGTGGGCATCAGAGGGATTCTTGGAATAACGACCCCAACAGTGAAGCCTCTGCCTTGTGGGTCCACCAGGGTAATCCAGGCAGACAATCCCTGGATCTCAGTCAGAACTGGGTAATAGTGGCTTGCAGGCCACTGCAATAATCAGAGAATCCGCACATGCACACTGGGCCCACTAAAAGCGCACGCGAATAGCACCAGCGTCACATTCTTTACTTAGGCAAAACTGAAAACAAAGTGCACACTCCCAAAGCAGTGAACCTCTCTCATCTTTCTGAAAAAACAGTCCAGAAAACAGAAAGAGAGGATCATAGCCCAAACTACAATCTCGAGGAACAACCAGTGAGGATTATAAATAACCAGATGGCTAGAGGCAGATGTAAGAACACTCCCAACAAAAATCAGGACAAAATGACCTCACCAGCAACCCCACAAAACAATGGTCACTTCAATTCACTAGATATACAAGAAAACGACCTCAAAACTATGTTTCTCCAGCTACTAGAGGCCCATAGAGATGAAATGAACAAAGCCCTCAGAGAAATAACCAAAGAAATCGAGACTAACCAAGAGGAAACAAATCGTGCTCTCAGAGAAATGACCACGAAAATTGAGGCAAACAGAGAAGAAATGCACAAAGCTCTCAAAGAAATGTCCACACAAATGAAGGCAAATAAAGAAGAAATAAACAAAGCTCTCATAGAAATACAGGCAATTATACCCAAAGAAGTAGAGGCACAATTAGTGATACATAGAGAGGAAACGGACAAAAAAATAGAAGCTATCATTGAAAAGCAGGAGTCCACATTCAAACAGATGAAGGAAATGGTGCAAGACATGAAAACAGAATTAGAATCAATAAAGAAAACACAAATAGAGAAAAACCAGGAGCTGGAGAACATAGAGAAAAGATCAGGCACTACTAAGTTAAGCATCACCAACAGAATACAATAAATGGAAGAAAGAATCTCAGGAGCCGAAGATACACTTGCGGAAATTGACACGTCTCTCAAAGAAAAAATAAAATCAGAAAAGTTCCAAACACAAAACATCCAAGAAATCAAGGACACCATGAAAAGACAAAACCTAAGAATAATAGGAGTAGAAGAAAAAGAAGACATCAGACTCAAAGGTCCAGAAAATGTTTTCAAGAAAATTATAGAAGAAAACTTTCCCAACTTAAAGAAGGAGATGCCCATAAACATACAAGAGGCCTACAGAACACCAAGTAGACTAGACCAGAAAAGAAATTCTTCACGTCACATAATAGTCAAAACACTGAACCTACAAAACAAAGAAAAAATTCTAAAAGCAGCAAGGGAAAAAGGCCAAGTAACATATGAAGGTAGACCTATCAGAATCACACCAGATTTCTCAACAGAAACTATGAAAGCCAGAAGGGCCTGGACAGAAATCATACAGTCCTTAAGGGACCACAGATTCCAACCCAGACTACTATACCCAGCAAAACTTTCAATCAACATAGACGGAGAAATCAAGATATTCCAAGACAAAACCAAATTTAAACAATATCTACATAGTAACCCAGCTCTACAGAAGTTACTAGAAAGGAAACTCCAAACCAAAGAAAACAACTACATCGAAGGAAACAGAGGAAATAGATAACTACACAACAAAAAAAAAACAAAAGAAGACAAGCAATGAAACTCAGTGACACCACCAACACCACATCTAAAGTAAGTAACAATTGTTGGTCACTAGTTTCTATCAACATCAACGGACTCAACTCCCCAATTAAAACACACAGACTAATAGAATGGTTGCGGAAACAGGATCCATCATTCTGTTGCATCCAAGAAACACACCTATGCAACAAAGATAAATACTACCTCAGAGTAAAGGGCTGGAAAACTGTCTTTCAAGCAAATGGTTCCAGAAAACAAGCGGGAGTAGCCATCCTAATATCTAATAAAATAGACTTTCAACCCAAGTTAATCAAAAAAGATAAGGACGGCCACTATATTCTCATCAAAGGAAAAATCCACCAAGAGGACATCACAATTTTGAATATCTATGCCCCAAATACAAGAGCACATACATTCGTAAATGAAACAATATTAAAGCTTAAATCACACATTGATCCTAAAACCCTAATAGTGGGAGACTTCAACACTCCACTCTCACCAAGGGACAGATCAACTAGACAGAAAACAAATAGGGAAATAAAAACACTTACAGAGACCCTAAATCAAATGGACCTAATAGACGTCTACAGATCTTTTCATCCAAACTCAAAACAGTATACATTCTTTTCAGCACCACATGGAACCTTCTCCAAAATAGACCATATAGTTGGTCATAAAGAAAGCCTCAACAGATACAAAAAGATTGAAATAATCCCTTGTATTCTATCTGACCACCATGGACTTAAGCTGGACCTCAACAACAACAGAAATAACAAACAGCCTACACGCACATGGAAACTGAACAACCTGTTACTCAACGACAGCTGGGTTAAGGAAGAAATAAAGAAAGAAATTAAAGACTTCCTAGAATTCAATGAAAATGAAGGCACAACATACCCAAATTTATGGGACACACTGAAAGCAGTGCTCAGGGGAAAATTTATAGCACTAAGTGCCTGTAAGAAGAAATTCATAACAGCACATAAAAACAACTTAATGGCTCAACTGAAAACCCTAGAAAAAAAAAGAAGCAGATACACCCAAGAGGAGCAGAAGGCTGGAAATAATCAAACTCAGGGCTGAAATCAATCAATTAGAAACAAATAAAACTATTCAAAGAATCAATGAAACAAAAAGCTGGTTCTTTGAGAAAATCAACAAGATAGACAAACCCTTAGCCAAACTAACTAAAAAGCAGAGAGAATCTATCCAAATCAACAAAATCAGAGATGAAAAGGGTGACATAACTACAGACACAGAGGAAATTCAAACAATCATTAGGTCATACTACAAAAGCCTATATGCCACAAAATTTGAAAATCTAAATGAAATGGACAATTTTCTTGATAGATTCCATCTTCCAACATTAAGTCAAGATCAGGTAGAAAGACTGAACAGCCCTATATCCCCCAAGGAAATTGAAGCAGTCATTCACAGTCTCCCCTCCAAAAAAAGCCCTGGGCCAGATGGTTTCAGCGCGGAATTCTACAAGACCTTCAAAGAAGTGCTCACACCAATTCTCCTCAAAATATTCCACAAAATAGAAACAGAAGGTACATTACCAAACTCATTCTATGAAGCAACAGTCACCCTGATACCTAAACCACACAAAGACCCAACAAAAAAAGAGAACTTCATACCTATCTCTCTTATGAACATTGACGCAAAAATACTCAATAAAATACTTGCAAACCGAATCCAAGAACACATCAAAGATATCATCCACCAGGACCAAGTAGGCTTCATCCCAGGCATGCAAGGGTGGTTCAACATACGGAAATCCATCAATGTAATCCACCACATAAACAAACTGAAGGAGAAAAACCACATGATCATCTCCTTAGATGCTGAAAAAGCATTTGACAAAGTCCAACACCCATTCATGTTTAAAGTCTTGGAGAGATCAGGAATACAAGGCACATATCTAAACATAGTAAAGGCAATATACAGCAAGCCTATAGCCAACATCAAACTCAATGGAGAGAAACTTAAATCAATCCCACTGAAATCAGGGACAAGACAAGGGTGCCCCACTCTCTCCCTACCTCTTCAACATAGTACTTGAAGTCCTAGCCAGAGCAATAAGACAACTAAATGAGATCAAGGGGATACAGATCGGAAAGGAAGAGGTCAAAGTGTCACTATTCGCAGATGATATGATAGTATATATGAGCAACCCCAAGAATTCAACCAAAGAACTCCTCCAGTTGATAAACACCTTCAGCAAAGTGGCAGGATACAAAATCAAATCAAAAAAATCAGAAGCCCTCCGGTATACCAAAGACAAAAGGGCCGAGAAAGAAATTAGGGAAACAACACCATTCACAATAGCCACTAACCACATAAAGTACCTTGGGGTGACACTAACCAAGCAAGTGAAAGACCTGTTTGAGAAAAACTTCAAGTCTCTGAAGAAATAAATTGAAGAAGATCTCAGAAGATGGAAAGATCTCCCATGCTCCTGGATTGGTAGGATTAACATTGTGAAAATGGCCGTCCTGCCAAAAGCAATCTACAGATTCAATGCAATTCTCATCAAAATACCAACTCAATTCTTTACAGACCTTGAAAAAAAGATTCTCATCTTCATATGGAGAAACAAAAAACCCAGAATCTCCAAAACGATCCTGTACAACAACAGATCATCTGGAGGTATCTCCATCCCCGATCTCAAGTTGTACTACAGAGCAATAGTAATAAAAACTGCATGTGTTGGCATAAAAACAGAAAGGAGGATCAATGGAACCGCATAGAGGATCCAGAAAAAAACCCACACACCTATGAATACTCGATTTTTGACAAAGAAGCCAAAACCATTCAATGGAAAAAAGACAGCATCTTTAACAAATGGTGCTGGTCCAACTGGATGTCCACATGCAGAAAAATGAAAATAGATCTCTATTTATCACCCTGCACAAAAGTAAAGTCCAAGTGGATCAAAGACCTCAACATAAAACCAGATACTCTAAATCTATTAGAAGAAAAAGTGGGGAACAGCCGAGAACTCCTTGGCACAGGAGACAACTTCCTGAACAGAACACCAACAGCACAGGCTCTAAGACCAACAATCAATAAATGGGACCTCATGAAACTGAACAGCTTCTGTAAACCAAAGGACACTGTCATCAAAACAAAACGCCTGCCTACAGATTGGGAAAGAATCTTCACTAACCCTTTATCTGACAGAGGACTAATATCGAGTATATACAAAGAACTCAAGCAGCTGAAAAGCAGCAAACCAAGTAATCCAATTAAAAAATGGGGAACAGAGCTAAACAGAGAATTCTTGACAGAGGAATATGGAATGTCAGAGAAACTCTTAACGAAATGCTCATCCTCATTAGCCATCAGGGAAATGCAAATCAAAACGACCCTGAGATATCACCTTACACCCATCAGAATTTCCAAAATGAAAAACTCAAGGGACAACACATGCTGGAGAGGTTGTGGAGAAAGGGGAACCCTCCTCCACTGCTGGTGGGAATGTAAACTGGTACAACCACTCTGGAAATCTATCTGGCGCTTTCTAAGACAATTAGGAATAGTGCTTCCTCAAGACCCAGCTATACCACTGCTAGGTACATACCCAAAGTTTGCTCAAGTACACAAAAGGGATATTTGCTCAACCATGTTTATAGCAGCTTTCTTTGTAATAGCCAGAACCTGGAAACAACCCAGATGTCCATCAACGGAGGAATGGGTACAGAAATTGTGGTATTTTTACACAATGGAATACTACTCAGCAATCAAAAAGGAGGAAATCATGAAATTTGCAGGCAAATGGTGGAATCTAGAAAAGATCATCTTGAATGAAATATCCCAGAAGGAGAAAGACAAACACAGTATATACTCACTTATATAGACCTATAAGATATAATAAACATAATGAAATCTATACACCTAAAAAAGATAATCAAGAGAGCGGACATGGGGTAAGATTATCAATCCTCGTTTGGAAAGACAGATGGGATACGCATTGAACATTGACAGGAGTCTACTGAGCACATTGGAAAGACTCTAACTAGCTGTGTTTTCAAAGCAAAGACTCGTGACCAAACCTTTGGCAGAGTGCAGGGAATCATAAGAAAGAAGGCGAGTTAGACTGATGAGGAAAGGATAGGAGCTCCACAAGGACCAAATATATCTGGGCACAGGGTCTTTTCTGAGACTGACATGCAACCAAGGACCATGTATGAATGTAACCTAGAACCTCTGCTCAGATGTAGCCTGTGGTAGCTCAGTAACCAATTGGTTTCCCATAGTGAGGGGAACAGGGACTATTTCTAACAGGAACTCAATGACTGGCTCTTTGGCCTCTCCACCCCCCAAGGGAGGAGCAGTCCTGTTAGGCCACAGAGGAGAGCTTTGCAGCCAGTCCTGAGGATACCTGATAAAACAGGATCAGATGAATGGGGAGGAGGTCCCCCCTATCAGTGGACTTGGCAAGGGGCATGGTAGAGAGGAGGGAGGGAGGGAGGAACTGGGAGGGAATGAGGGATCAGGACATGGCTGGGGTACATAGTTAATAAAATGTAACTGATAAGAAAAAAATAAAATACGAAAAAAAAAAGATCCTTTGTTACAGAGAGACTTTGTGATGACCTTTTTTTTTTTTTTCCTGAGATTTTCCTAAATTGGTCTTGGGCATCTAGTTCTTGCTGTCTTAATTGCTGGGGATTCACATATGCAACTGTTCTGCTGTGTCTGGGAAACACTGGCTCCTTGATGTGGCATTCTGTTTGATCAGGTTTCTTCTTTTGAGATGGCATCTTAGGAACAGATTTATTGCAGTGAAATTACACTTGTTCTGATTTATATCTTTTATTTTTCATTCCTCCCAATTGCAAAATTAAATTAGAAAATGATGGCAGACTACTTAATAATATAAACAAAAATAATATTAATTAATAATAATATTAATTATCTCTGTTCTGTGGTCATAACTATTCTCAGCCCTTCACAAATACATTTTTACCATGAATGAAGCAAAACCATTTATCATCAGACAGACACAGAGACAGTGGCTTCATTAGGTTCGCATACTGGAACAAGCATGTGAATCCAAAATTTGGGATAATACGCCTCTTTAAGAAAAAAAAATCATCTTTACAAAAATGCCTATGAAACATTCAGAAGAATTTCTTGCACATAAATGAGTTTTGAATGCGTATTACAATTCAGTCTGCTAATAATAGGTTATTGATCTTTGAAACATCTTAAATTATGTGACATCAGTGTCTTTTCTGAATTGTAAAGGGCTTAAATCAGGTCAGCAGTTTTGAGTTCAATTATAAAAATTATTTTCTGGCATACAAGTAAGACCTTTATAAATTTATCTTTCTGTCTTATCTCAAAGGGAAAAGATTTCCATAAAATACTTTGTGTATATTTCATTGTTTTCAATGCCAGCTTAAGCAAAGTTTTACATCCTTACACAATGACTTTCAAGCTAATCTCTTCAAACATTGATCACAATTATACAAAAGGGTTAGAGTTACCATCTTTAAGAAATATCTCACTATAGTTCCCATTTCAGCATTATTCCCACTCTCCTAAAGATGAAAAGAACCTGTCTATTGTTAAAAAAATAGATGAAGAAACTGCAAGTACATACAAAGAATGTTATTTAGACTCAAACATAAAAGAGAGAATCTGCCAGAGGTGACAATAAGGGTAATGGAATAATATAATATTAGATTATAGAAGCCAGACTGAGAAGGGCAAATTAAGTACTAAGATATTCAGGTAAGAAGAGATATACAATAAAACTCAGGGCTGGGTTGAAGGCTCAGTGGCTACAACACTACCATATACTGATGGGGACGGGATTGGGAATCCCAGTACCTTAAAAAGCCCTAACAAACAGCCAATAATTCCATTTTAGGAAGTAGAAAGTGGACAGCCTGAAGCAATATGGCTCTTTAGACTAACCAAGTTTGAAAGATAAAGTGAGGAAGATAATAGACATCAACTCTGACACAGGCACACACACATACACACACACACTCACACGCACACACACACACACACACACACACACATACAAAGGGCAAGGGATGAAACCCTGTATATTCACATGTGAATATACATAAACATATTGATGCACAGCATACATATAAACAAACTAAGTGAATAAATAAATAAGGTAAAAATCAGAGTATCTCTACAGATAGAGAAATGTTTTATTTCAGGAGCTGGTGGATAGAAAATTGAGAAGCTTCAGTTAAAATTAATGATATATTTAAAGAATGGGCTGTACAAAAGTAGATCCCAACAAGAATAGAAATTGGTTTTTACTAGCAAAATATGATTTGTTACTCATCGTTATGGCTGGAATTGAAATGTTCTTCACAGGAGCATATTTGAACACTTGCTGCTTTGCTGGTTGTTGTATCTGGGAAGGTTCCTGAACCAGTAGGATCTCATCCCCAACCTCAGCCTCTGCATCAACTCCTGACTACCGGTTCCTTTTCTGTATGAGTTCCTCTCCTGATTTCTTTCTTTTTATTTTTTTTAATTAATTACTTTTTTATTAATTACACTTTACTCACTTTGTATCCCTGCTGTAGTCCCCTCCCTCATACCCTCCCAATACTACACTCCCCGCCTCCCTCTTCTCCAATGCCCCTCCCCAACTCCACTGATAGGGGAGTTCCTCCTCCCCTTCCCTCTGACCTTAGCCTATCAGGTCTCATCAGGACTGGCTGCATTGTCTTCCTCTGTGGTCTGATAAGGCTGCTCCTCCCTCATGTGGAGGTAATCAAAGAGCCACTCACTGCCTCTCCTGATTTTTAACAATAATATCAGTGAGGTGGAAGTGTTATCCAAATAAAGCCTTTTCTCCTCAGGATACTCTGCTCATAGTATTTCAGCAGAGCAATAATAGCCCTGACAAAGATTCATGCCTCCCTTGACATGATAGAAGATAATCTTCTGCTGTGTGAGTCAAAACAGGCCTTCCCTTTGTAAGTCATCTCAATGGGGAATGTTGAAAACAGTGAAGATGAAAGCAACTAATAAAACAGTTCTTATCATGATTAAAACCCAAAATGGAACTAAAAGTAATAATTCATGAGGAATTTGCGATAAAATTAAAATGCCTAAGAAATCTAAAAGCATGATAATATAAAGATTAAAAAGATCGTTGTTTATGTTGTTTTGTAAACAGAAAGGTGGTTCTGTCAGTGTTCACACACTGTGGGAAGTCTGTAGCATTTTAGATAGCATTTCTGCAAGCACATAGACAGGTAAACTTCCATATCAGCCACTGCTTAAAGACCATACACTGAAAACACCCTTTATCAAATCTTACTGTCTAAGGTTCTCTTAAACACACACACATAATTTGAAATTTATACATGAAAAATAGTTGTATTAGATTGACTAGTGATTTGAGTGCATATACAGACTCAAGGGTAATAACTCACTTTCTTAGGAATATAACCCTTTTCTGAATAACATAAGAAAACTAAACACAATAAAAGTGATGGAAAATGTATGTTCCCAGGACTGAGAGGATTATAAATTCTGAAAAAAAAATATTAATTTAATCTTTACAAGGAGAGTTCTATATTTGCTGACTTAACAATTTTACAAATATTGATGAGTGATTTCATGAAGCTCATAAAATTTCTATAGCTTTACAACTCAAAGGACCTTGAGAACATACAGTTCAATATTTTCAAACACCTTATGCTTTAGGGCTACAAGCCATTACTCAAGAAAAATAAACCATGCTAAAGCAAGGTAAATAGTTCTGAGTAAAAGTGATTCCTTAAAAAGTTCAGCTTCTCTTATAAGCAATTATTCAGTCTTAAAGGCAGAAGAGTTTTTTTTTTTCTTTTTTTTTCAGAAGATATTTTAAAATTAACGACATCCTCTTTTAAGGAATTAAATACTTGTAGTGCAGAAAATCTGAAATGTTCTTTTTAGCATCAAAACCAAATACTACAAATGGACCATATATATACACACACACTCCATAAACAGACTCAGTGTCTGTGCAATTTTTAAAAGGACTCTCTCCCCAGTCATACATATTAGGATCCTCCCTCAAAAAAAACCAAAATCTAGATTATATGAAAACTGCAACATTCTTGCTAGTTGAGACATAGTGAGCTGATGAGCGCTAATATAGAATCATGCACTTAGGAATCATTATTATTTTGCTATAGTAAGTTCAAATCAGTAAACACAGAGAAGTCAAGCTGATATTCTCCTGAAGAGTTTACTACACTAACCGGTGTTCCTGGAACTGGATGGTACTCTGTGCACTAACACGGAGGAAAGGTCAACAGCAATCCAAACAAATGTTTTGGTCTACAATGCTCTCCTGCATTCATGACATGCTAGAATGGCCCACAAAATTTCTGGGAGTAATAAACTAAGATCTTACTGGATTTAAGGACCACTCCATGAGATGAAATCTGTACCTGATAGTGTTCAAGGCATAGGAGACAAGAAAAACAAACAAAGAAACAAACAAACAAAAACTGGACAGGCCAAAGACCTAGAGTTTAACCTACTATTATTTAACCTACCTAGAGTTTAATACTACTGTTCTGCTAAAGGAACATAGCAATCAAATGTCTCTTAATAAAGGAAGGACAATAGGATGGGGGTGAGAAGTTATTTTCTAATTTTCTTTTTGTTTGCTTGATTGTTTTTTAAACTTGTTTTATAAACAGGTCCTTTGGTATATATTATGGTTTCTGGTTTTGTGCTTTTATGGGATTTCTTGTGTGCAAATATGTGTGTCTATCTATATGTGTTTCTTGTGCTTTCTTTCTTTTGTTCTTGTTCTTTTTTTGTTGTTGTTGTTGTCCTATTTTGGTGTGTTTGGTTTTCTTTTCTTTTATGTTATTCTTATTTTTAATTACTGTCTAAATAATGAGAGAGAGAGGGAAAATGTGTGGATTTGTTTGATAGAGAAGGTAAAAAGATCTGGGAGTCATTGGAACAGGGGAAACCATAATAAGATTATGAGAGAAACAACTATTTTTTTCATAAAGAGAAGTAGAAAAAAATGTAGCTGGAGATTAATTATTTAATTAAGAGTAAAAATAAATGTTCTTTAAAATAAAAGTGAATTGGACTCTCTGAAATTCATGTAGTAGGAAAAAAACAGTTTTCTCCTGACATCCACAAGCAAGCTGGAATCTCTGTTCTTGTATCTCTATCTCTGTCTCTATCTCACTCTCACCCAAACACTCAAAGAACAAACAAAAATAATACAGGTTCTCTGTAAATGAAATCAGAAGTAAAATACATGAGCACTTCAGAAATTTATTAACCTTGCAATAACGAAACCACATGAACTGGATGGTTTAAATAACATTTATTTTCCCAATGCAATAGGCTAGCAAATACAGAATTATTATGTCAGTAGTTTGGATCTGAGAATATACAGCTGTTTTCCTGGTTTCTACTACAAACATTACCTTTTGATGTTTGCCAATAAGAAATAACTGATCTATCCTTCTTCTTTCTAGGGAACATGCAAAGGTTTGCTATTAAAACCCATGGAAAGTACACATATTCTTTTACATGTGTGAAGGTGTGGTTAAGTGGGCTATGGGATAGGTATGTCTTTCCATAGCGTATGAGTAGCAGTTTAAAATCACATTAGAAATGTAGTATAAGATTTTCTTGGTCAGATATTAAAGTTCAAACAACCTAACATGTGAACATATGATATTAATATGTTTACCTATAAGCATCACTTAAATCCCTTACACTCTATACCTATAGATTTTCTCACTTTTGAAACAACATCTCTTTTCTATGAAGTACAATATAAACAGAATTAAGTGTTCTTATAGTAAGCATTCCAGGTACTTAAATATTTAATGCTTTAGAATTAATGTCCTTGGTGTAATTGAGTCAGCATGTAAATATTTAATCCCTCTTCTGTAAGCTTCTACAGTGTGCTTTCATTGTGGAATTGTTGTAGAGCACTGCTTTGACTAACTTAAAACCTCCTCAGTTCATTACAGCTACAGGTCTTATATTCACAAAAAGGAGAATTATGCTTTGAATTACTTTCTCAGAGATATCTATCCAGCTAATCCACTGTTCATATTTTTTTTTACTACTGCACTGTTAATAAATGTTTTAAAAATGGGGGGCTATGAAAAGAGAAACAACACAATCTTTAATCACCTCTTGATGAAGTCAACAGAGGCTATATCCCTTAGACTGTTGATACAACATAGAACATGAATAAATTCACAATGTGGTAAATAATGAAGTTACCTTTCACTGACTTATAGACCTAACCTGCTACTCTTTGAATCAACCTTATGAATGTTTCTTTATCTCACCACTGGTTCTTCAACCCTATAATTTGTCATTTCAAATACTTAGACACTCTATATCCATAGACTTTGGTGAAACTACTTTAATGTTAATCAGAAAGACAAAAAATTAAGTCTTCTAAAATGTATGGTACATTGCATGTCTAAATTTGGATAACAGCATAGAATATCTTAAACCTGCAGGTGCCTGACATCTAGAGAGAAACAACAACAACAAATTGCTAGTTTAAATATGAATAATATAACCAAGAATAGAACTATGACTAGAATTTCTTCTCTGTTTTTTTTTTTTTTTTTTTTTTTTTTTTTTACTATTTTGCATTAGAGCATGAAACATGCTGAGTATGGAGAATTGTTATGACACTTAACTGTCTCTATTTTGCACTTGAAAAAGAACACTACAAAATCAAACACTATTAGAAAAGGCTACTTTTAAGATGGCTAAAAGAAACTTTTACCCTTAAGTATACACTACATCAGCAAATTTCCACCGTGAAGGTATGTGGACTTTAATGAGGTTTGGAGGTCAGAGAAACTGCTTCAGGTAATACGCAGGAAAGAAAACAGGTTTAAAAGACCTGAGCTTACAAGATACAGCAGCAATGAAAGGGAAAATCATTCTATGGAGAGAAATAAAAATGATGTATAGTATCCTCAAAATGAAATCCAGTGTCATATAATTACATATGCCATGCTTCCTGGAAAAATAAAAAAAAAATCAGCTGAGGATATACATTTCAATGGACGAATACCACCTATTTCGATCTCTTAAATATTACAAAAAGTAATGATTATAATTGTTCCTCATTTGGAAGCTTAATTATTTTCAACCACATGTCAATATGAAAATCAGTGAAATTTATGTTGTTTTTTAAATTTTTAAAATTATTATTGTTTTTGTTGCATTATTATTATTATTATTATTATTATTATTATTATTATTATTTATTCACTTTGTATCTCATTTGTAGTCCCCTGCCCGATCTCCTTCCAGTGCCACTCTCTTTTCCTGTCCCATCCCTCCTCCACAGTCCACTGATAGGGGAGGTCCTCCTCCCTATTGTTTGACCCTAGCCTGTCAGGTCCCATCAGGACTTCCTGAATCCTCTTCCTCTGTGAGCTGGGTAGGTCTCCTCACCAGAGAGAAGAGATCAAGGAGCAGGTAACTGAACCCATAACATAGTAAAAAGAGGCCATCCTATCAAGAGCAAACTACAAGTTCAATGTAATTCCTATCAAAATTCTAACACAATTCTTTACAAAGCTTGAAAAAAAAATTTTCGACTTCAAATTAAAAAACAACAACAACAACAAAAACTCCACAAACAAACAAACACAGACACACACACACACACAAACACACACACACACACACACACACACACACAAAAAAAAAAAAAAAAAAAACAGAACAGCCAGTTTCTCTACAATAAGAGAACTTCTGGAGGTTTCTCCATCCTTGATCTCAAGTTGTACTATAAAACAACAATAATAAAAATGACATGGTACTGGTAAAGAAATAGACTGTTGATCAATGAAATCAAATTGAAAACCAAGAAATAAACCCACACACCTATGGACACCTGATTTTTGTTTGTTTGTTTGTTTGTTTGTGTTTGTATATATATATATATATATAGAGAGAGAGAGAGAGAGAGAGAGAGAGAGAGAGAGAAAGAGAAAGAGAGAAAGATAAAGAAGTTTCAGAAAGAGTCATAGAAACATGCTTATTCAAGAGTGACAGCTAGTGATTGTTGAGCCCTAACTATTTAATGGTGTTTTTATATGTAGTCTTTAAAAAAAAGACAGTAACATAAATGTTACTATAGATACAATGAATCTGTAGACACTTATTAGCTGTTAAATAGGGAATTATTATATTGATACAATAAAATAGGTATAACCAAGTAATGATAAAATGACTCTTCCGATCTCTATTTCAGCTGATGAACTCATTCAAGCTCTGAATTATGATATTGCTTGTCTTTGACTCTTTCACTGTCCTCAGCTCAAGTTTGATGAGTCTGCCCATCTTACTGACCTCCATAAACAGAGATATCTTACTGTGCTTGAAATTCATGTATTATCTACTCAGCAATCAAAAATGAGGAAATCATGAAATTTGCAGGCAAATGGTGGGATCTAGAAAAGATCATTCTGAGTGAAGTATACCAGAAGGAGAAATACAAACATGGTATATACTCGCTTATATAGACCTTCGAGATATAATAAACATAATGAAGTCTATACACTTAAAGGAGATAAACAAGAAAACAGACACAAGGTAAGATGATCAATCCTCACTTAGAAAGACAAATGAGATGTGCATTGGACATATGACAGGATTCTACCGCAGAAGGAATCTGAAAGACCCTACCAAGCAGCGTTTCAAAACAGATACTAAGACTCACAACCAAACCTTCGGCAGAAGGGGAGTTAGTATGACAGGGAAAGGATAGGAGCCCCACAAGGACCAAACATATCTGGGCACAGGGTTTTTTTCTGAAACTGTTTCTCCAACCAAGGACCATGTATGGATATAACCTAGAACCTTTACTCGGACGAAGCTCGTGGTAGCTCAATAACCAATTGGTTTCCCATACTAAGGGGAACAGGGACTATCTCTGACACGAACTCAATGACAGGCTCTTTGACTCCCCACCCCCCCAAGGGCGGAGCAGTTCTGCTAGGCCACAGAGGAGGACTGATAAAACAGATTCCTGATAAAACAGGGTCAGTCGAAAGGGGAGGAGGTCCTCCCCATTCTGTGGACTTGGAAAGGGGCAGGGAGAACCTGAGGGAGGGAGGGTGGGATTGGGAGGGAATAAGGGAGCGGGATACAGCTGGGATACAGAGTTAATAAAATGTAACTAACAATAACAAACAATAAAAAATAAATAAATAAAACATTCAAATAGCTAGAAGAAAGTGCTGCAGGCAGATCTTTCTGTCTCAGTCTTGATTTCCAATGTTCAACAGACTTGCATTTTAATTATAAGTCACACACAGGGATGGGGATTCTGAGAAACATAAGAAATAACAGTAAGAAAAGAGCAAGTTTTTCTGATTCTTGGTGACTTACTGATGCTATTTCACTCTGTTTTTCTACTTGATACCTTCCAGTTATGTAAGATTATATTCATGTAATTCAAGATTTGTATTTTGAGTAAAAGTTTCTGTTACTTCTAAGGAAAAAAAAGAAATTCATGTATTATATTTAAAATTTTTGTTAACACTCAAAGGACTTATTTTGTTGTTGTTGTTGCTCTTTTCTGTGGGTTTGGTCCTAAAAACTGCTGACACTCTGGTGGTGGGTGTTGGTCTGGCACTGTGTATTCTAATGCTAATTACTGGCCCCAGTACCTGGTGGCCACCCAGATGACCACATTTTCATGTACACCTGTTTTTGGTGTGTCAGCTTTGCTCTACCTAAGTCAAAGTTAATTGGTTAATAAAGATGCTGAAGCCCGGGACTGGATAGAATATAGATCGGTGGAGCTGAGATTCTGGGGCTTGGAGTCTGAGAGGGACCAGGAGGCTGGGTGTAGAGGAGAAGGAAAACAGAAGACATAGCAGGAGGAGAGGAAAACTGAGAGAAGGAAGTTGCCATGGGGCAGCAAGGACCATGAGCATGTGGCCATGAGGGCTAGCCTGATGGAAATAGGCAGTGCAGCCAGGAACTATTATGGCAAGTAACTTGGGGTATATTTCTGGGAAGTAGCAACACAGCTTAGAGGGTTGATACCTGCCCAGTTAATGTGCCTTAAAGCTTTTATAAATTCAAGAGGTGTCTGCCACAATTATTTGGCAACTAGCCGGGGTAGAGAGCCCTAGAGAGTCATATACCCTTCCACAACACATTAGAATAGAAACAATCCTTCACATCTTTCTTAATTGTTTATCTTTCTTTATTGTTTCATTGTTTTAATTCTGGTTCTGTGCCTCCATGCAAAATCTTAGAAGAAGCTGAACATTGCCAATGGCATTCTTAGACATATTGATATATTTAACTACAGAAAGAAATTTCCAAGGCAAGTGATTAATTATTTATTAAGAAAAAAATCATTCCTTATCTTAATAAAACTCTCTTGAAACTAGAAAGCTTAAAGAGTAAAAATAAAACACTACAGCCACAATTGAATATTTTAAGATTTAATTTATAACATATGTTTGATCAAACTTCAGAGATTTAAAGACCCACATCTGAAATGAAGCTGATCTACTTCTCTGGCAGTAAAATAACATTCATACACTCTAATTCTCATAGCAGGCATTGTCATGATTCTAATGAACAGTAGTTACGGACTATTAGCCCAGCCTGAAAAAGCATACTAGACAATGGATTATATTTTAGTTTAACTTCTTTTTATTGTTGTTGGGATTTTGTTTGGTTGGTTTGTTGGTTTCTTTTCCTTTCTTTCTTATTTTTTTGTTAGTTACTTAATTAGTAGCTTGAACTATTAATTTTACAAATATATCACATATAGATTTATTTTCTTTATAGTTAAGACTAAAATATGCAAGCATTTTGTACGCTAGGAATAAGTGTGGGCTTATTTTTATAAAGTTCCTAAAGTCATTTTGTGAGATCCAGTTTAGAAATCCAAAGGATTAAAAATTAGATCACAGCCATGATATTAAGGAAGCAGAGAAATTGCTATTCTAGTTTATTTTTACTAGTGATTCTATCATAATCTTTCTAATGGAAGAACATTTGCTATTTAAAAACATAAGTAGGTCATGAAATCTTGTTTGTACACTTAGAGGAAGATGGAATTTCTAGTTAACAAAGGCACTATGTATTTTAATTGGTTATTGACTTAATATTACTTCTATAAACACAAGATATCCAATTGTGTGCTTATAGACACATATATTACCTTTTTGTTGTTGTTGTTTTGTTTTTTTAAGAAACAGGGTTTCTCTGTGTAGCCTTTGCTGTCCTAGACTAACTTTTAGATGAGGCTGACCTTGAATTTACAGCAATCTGCCTGCTTTTACTTCCCTGAGTGTTGAATTAAAGTTGTGTATCACCATAGGCAGCTCACGTTTTACCTTTAACTAACAGTATATTAATGTACAGATAATCATAGTGTAAAAATGTATAGAGTAGTTCTTACTCTATATAAAATATATTTGCATATATTGATTAAAATTTCATTCAAATGTATCAAAATTATCATCAAATATGATGATATTGAGTGAATGCTAATAATTTTATTTTAATTATTTCTATTTCATGAATATTAATGCAGGTAAACAAATTAGAAATACTTATGTGAACTTAAAATGAAAATATTTTTATGAAATGTCTATGTTTATAACCATTTTGTGAATTTTTGTTCTTTTATTTTTAATTTTACTGTTAAACAATTATAGGCTCTTGTTTGCCTCATCACTACTTAAACATAAGTATATGAAACACAAGGGAAGTGGGTAAATCACAGGACACTGAATGAAAGATCATGAAAATCCATTACTGGATCCATGTCATCCTAGCTACTTGACTTCGGATACTGTGCAACTACTATGGTCTTCTAACCAATGTCAGTAACATAGTGGTAATGATCACAAAATGTATTGCTACTGAGAGTCAATGAGGTGATATGCTTCACGTTTGCGAATGGGACCTAATGCATGCTGGCTTAATACTATAATCATTATCATCGTACACTTTCTACCTTGGAGGTTGAAGACATTTTTTAGCAAAGCAGAAAATACATATTTATAGCGTGAAGAACACAGATTTTGCAATAATTTCTTTGTAGTTTGTGTTCACTCTTTTTTATATTGGAAAAAAAATTCATAGCTCAAAGACATAAAACTAGTGTACTGATTTGGTCAATGAGCTCTCCTTTGCCAAACACTGGTTTAGATAATCATAATCCCCGTAGGCTCTATAGAAACAGAAGGAAAATTACTATAGCCACAGGGGAGAGAATAATGCATCCTGCTGTTTCTTCATGTATTTCTGAACCATTTTCCTGATGGAGTCTCCAAGAGTATATTTGTCAGGCCAGTTGCCACATACTGAGTTCTGAATGCCATGTGGTAAACACTAGGAAAAAAAAAGTGTGGAATAAATAGACATTAAATATAATAAACAAGCTCAGTTTTGGACAGTCTGTTATTCTGTATCATAGTCCAGATTTGTTTTTCATTTTCCTTCATGTTTGTATGTTTGTTTGGATAGAGATATCATGGAACCCACCATTAATGCCACCTTTCAACTTGTGCATGTGGACACATAACATAAAATTAATTACTGTTTCTGTTATTGGAAATATATTCCTATGTCAGGGAACAAATACAAAAATTATGCTAATATAGCTATTCTAAATAAGCTTGTGATAGCTGAACAAATGACACCTAGCTGGGAGATCAGGAGCATTAGACAAACAGTAAGAAAGATCTATCTAGGACTACCTTTGTCTACTGAGCCTATAAATCTCCACTTTCGTAACAAGGAACCATGAGCAACCATAATAGGCATGTCAGAAATTTCCCAGTGTGACATATGGATCATTAACTGCATATAAAATCCTAAGTGATTAAAAAAGGCTCCCCCATCTCTTAGAAGCCTTTTTCATTTCTAATGAGAGACATAAAGGCAGTAGATCAGAGGGAAAGAGAGGTATGAAGGAACTAGAAGAAGTAGAGGGAGGAGAAAAATATATGGTGTGCTATGGTATATGAGAAAAAAAAATCTGTTTTCATAAAAAGGAAAAGAAAAGAAAAAGGCCCTCGTAAATTTATACAATTAACATTATTATATAGACTCCACATGGTTCCACATGCTTCAATGTACTTAAATATTTGCAAACTTTTATTTTGCTTGTTACCATATTCTTGATCTGCTTATTCAAGTAGAAAAATGTTTTTCCAAGAACTGAGAAAGAAACTTACTTCTTTCAGAAAGATTTAAACACTGCAGTGGTTCTTGATGCACAACATATAGAAGAAGGCCTTGAAGAGGACAACCAACACCTAGAGTCGTTTGTGCCATGAAATATTTGCATTGTCCTCAAAGTATAAAATTCTGCTTGATATTATAAGTAGAAAGCTGTTTTTGTAAGTACAAAAAAATTCAGATCTGGGTTCACATAATTACACAGTGCATACATAGTGTTTCTCCGTCAAAAATCAATAGTAATGTTCTACTCTGTTCCTACAAGTGACTTGACTTTGAACCGGTGGCTTTCAAAGTATATGAGTACCTCCCATGCAATTAATTTCCATATATTAGTTCCCCTTCTTTTCTGTTCTCATACCAAAATAATAACACTATATTACCAAGAACCCAGACTAATAGATATATTATAATGAAAATAATATAATGTGATAAGAATACATATTTAATAATATTTAAATAATGTTTATTATTAGCCAGACACAGAAGAAAATAACTAAATCCTTATACCTGAGAACACATAAACAATCAACCCAATTATACAAACACATAGTTATTATAAGGGAAAATATTACTATGCAAAAATAGAAAGCAAATACTTTCTGACATTTGTTTCTCCAAAGACTTTTCTAAATGACCATGAACAAAAATTTACCAATGAGGTCATGTCAAATGTTAAAGTCCTCTGGACTGAGAAGGAATAAACCAGCAATGAAGAACTAACATACAAAATGGAAGAAAATACTTGAAAAGTATTTGTTGGATAAATGCTTTATTCCAAAATGAAAAATTAACTCTTACCACACTACAAAAGCAACAAAATTACTAGCAAAATTCAGTCAACTATTTGATTCAAACTGTTGGAGTAATTCAAGTGGGTATTTCTCAAGATAAATATTTTGTGAGAACTATGAAAAATAGTTGTGATGTCACTATCAGTAAAAACAGATTGAAGTTTTGATGAGATATTATCTAACTCAGTTGGAATAACTGTTTAAAAAAAAGTGCTATGATATGTGTAGAGAAATGTGAGTCCACATACATCACAGGTAGCTATGTAAATTAATCTACCCACCAAAGCAGAACAGTTTTGAGGTCCTTCAAAGTAGAAAACATCTGTTATTTGATACACAATCACATGACTGGGTATGTATGCAGATTAGATAAAGATATCAAGAAGACATCTCCATTCACATGTTTAGTCCAATAATGCATAATTTAAATTCTCTTTATAAATACAAAATATATTATTTAGCTATAAATAAATAATTGAGTATTGTTATTTGGAATAAACACACATACATAAATAAAACAAGAGAATATTATTTTGAGAGAAACAAGCTAAATACAGAAAGACAAATTTTATATTGTCTTATGTGAACACTAAAATGTTGATGTCAAATAAATAATTAGATTAGTGATCACTTGTAGGGATCAAATGAAGTTCTGGGTGATTGCATTTTGTTGACATGGCCCAGAAAGATGTCAGACAGATGGCAAAGACTTCCTCAATTCAGGTGCAAATGTTAACAATAAAACCAGAAAATATCCACCATAGCTTCTCCCACTGGTAATGTATGACCTACAGACTGCTCCTCTACAAAAAATGCTCCTACTGAGTTTAGCTAAACTTGTCTCCTTGTTCAGTGCTGTGTAATAACTTTGCCTCTCTGCTCAGTTGTATATCAGAAACATTTTGAGCTGCTAAGTGATTAGGCTTATCCACTAGAGAGCTCATTCCACCTAATATCAGCTTTCCACTTTCAAGGTATCTGTCATGTTTCCATTCCTTCACTGGCACTCTTAGGCCAATTCTTAAGTCCATGCTAGTCACTGTAATTGAGCACTTGTGAAGTTTGCAGATGAGTGAACTATAAATGCCTTAATTTCAATTACATTAAATAATGCACCGTTCTATATAATTTCTTGATTAATTGATCAATACAATAAATTGATTAATACAATAAATGATACAGAAACATAGAGCAACAAGATAAACGTAGAAAACTGGTACGTGCATTTGTTTGGAAAAGTAGAAAAAGTTGAAAGCTTGACTAGCTCTTTGACCTCCCCACCTCCCAAGGGAGGAGGAGTACTGTTAAGCCACAGAGGAGGACTTTGCAGCCAGTCCTGAAAATCCCTGACAAAACGGAGTCATATGAAAGGGGAAGAGATCCTCCCCTATCAGTGGACTTGGAAAGGGGCAGGGAGGAGATGAGGAAGGGAGGGTGGGATTGGGGAGGGAATGAGGGATACAGCTGGGATACAGAATTAACAAAATGTAACTAATGAGAATAATAATAAAAAAAAATACTTACTTATTAAAAAAAAAAAAGAAAAGATCATCCGAAGTTAGGTATCCTAGGAGAAGAAAGACACACACAGTATATACTCACTTATAAGTGGACACTACACCTATAAGGTAGGATAAAAATACTATAATCTGTACACCTAAAGAAGATAAACAAGAAAGAAGACCCGGGGAAAGATGATCAATCATCACTTAGAAAGACAAATGGAATGTGTATTGGACATAGTAGAAAACAAGTAATAGGACAGGAGTCTACTGCAAAGGGCCCCTGAAAGACTCTACCTAGCAGTGTATCAAAGCAGATATTGAGACTCATAACCAAACCTTCGGCAGAGTACAGGGAATCATATGAAAGAAGGGAGAGATAGTATGACCTGGAGAGGACAGGAGTTCCGCAACATTTTCTAGCCAAATAAATTAAACATTCTTGAAATGATAGAATTACAATTTGCACAAATCAACCCATTGCACATAATATACATGTATTAAAATGTCATGCTCTAACCCATATGTTCTGGATACTTTTATGTTAATATGACACAAACTAGAGTCATCTGTAATGAGTGAATCTCAGTCAATAAAATGCCTCCATAAGATTGGGCTGTATGAAAGACTGTAGGGCATTTTCTTAATTGGTGATAAATGAGTGAAGGCCCGGCACAGGGTGGTTGGGTATTTCTCTGATATTGTGATCCTGCACTCTATAACAAAACAGGCTAAACAAGCCATGAAGAGCAAGCCAGCAAGCAGCACCCTTCCATAGACTATGCACTAGCTTCTGCCTCCAGGAACATGCCTTGTTTCTGCTCAGATTACTTTTGAAGATGAAATGTGATGTGGAAAGGTAAACAAAACACTCTTTCCTCCTCAAGTTGCTTTTGGTTTTATGACAGCAAGAGTAATCCTCGCCAAAAATGTTTTGACTGTTATTTGATGTATTCAACCCTATGAATTTTATTTAATGAAATAATAATTTAATGTAAGAAAGGTTCTTACAAGTCTTTATTTTATTTTATTTTTTTCTTATCAGTTACATTTTATTAACTCTGTATCCCAGCCGTATCCCGCTCCCTCATTCCCTCCCAATCCCACCCTCCCTCCCTCATCTCCACTGTGCCCATTCCAAGTCCGCTGATTGAGGGGACCTCCTCCCCTTTCATATGACTCCGTTTTGTCAGGTATTTTCAGGACTGGCTGCAAAATCCAAAATCCTCCTCTGTGGCCTAACAGGACTGCTCCTCCCTTGGGGGGTGGGTTGGTCAAAGAGCCAGTCATTGAGTTCCTATTAGAAATAGTCCTTGTTCCTCTCACTATGGGAAACCAATTGGTTACTGAGCTACCACAGGCTACATCCGAGCAGAGGTTCTAGGTTATATCCATACATGGTCCTTGGTCTTACAAGTCTTTTTAATGAAAAGTATTCTTCATCAATATGAAATCAAAAAAGCTTCCTTAAAATTTTTAGCTGCAAATTTTATCTTATGGTTGGGTTAGATAGCCCAGTCAGTGAAATTTTGACTTTGCAAAGATGAAGACTAAGTACAAGGCCCAAACCCACTCAGTAAAAGCTTGGAAGGTGATGTGCTCTGTGTTCTCAGCATTGGGGAAGCAGAATGCTTAGATCCCTGAGGTACACAGGCTAACCTGTATTGCTCTGTTTGGAGAATTAAAGACAAGTGAAAACTCAATATCAAGAAAAGATGGGTTAAGCCTGAGACAGCATATCAAAGGTTGTACTCTTCTTGCCTTTACCTGTATATACATATAGTGCACTAACATATGTATGATTACACATACAAAAATAAATTTAGTTTAAAGCTGATTAAATTTTTACTCCTTTGTTAAACCTGGAAATATATATTGTTAAATAAAAAATTAATTTGCACAGTTTTGGGAAATTGAAATACTATCAGCACATATTGGAAATTTAAAATTATGTTCTGAGGTTCATATTAAGGGGAAAATATACTTTCCTTTCTGAAGCAATGTATGATACAAACTAAAAGGCTTGAAATGTTATAAACATGAAAGCAATGTTTTAATTAGATGTTGTTCAATGGCATCTGTAACCTATCAGTTGTTATTTAAATAATTAAAATTTGATCAAATTGAGAAGTTTATTATATTCAGATGCTTAATTTGAACATAAGGCATATTTTTCTTAATGTGTTTATTTTTGTAGAAATGAGTATTTTGGCCCATATTATTTAATTTGAGCTAGACACCTAAACATATTACAATATTTTTGCCTATCACTAGCTTATTTGTTTCCTTTCAGGTTTTTTCAAGAGGATATATATATACATATCTAAATATATTACACATATATGTGTATTACACATACACATGTAATCATTGTATTAACGTTGTTTAAGTAAATGATAGGCTTATATAATTAACAAGCTTATGAAGTTACACTTCTTTCTCATTTCATGGTTTTTCAAGTTGTCTGTTTCACAGGTAAATAATCTAGATGTCTAAATGTCCTAGTCTTTTCATGTTGGTATTTATATTTAGTTCTTTTAAATTGTTATAACCATAATCACAAACTTCTATGAAACAAGTGTATCTGTCATTATAGTCAACAATCCCATAGTTCCCTATTTCCTTTGATTTGAATGTAGGAACACACCCTCTGGGAGAAGCAATGACTGTTTTTTTTTTAGCAAGCTTCTAGAGTATGCAATAGTTATTTTAATTTTGAGTACTGAAATATGAACAATCTATTTTCATATGTTGTTGACACTAATTTAATGTGTTAGCCTGTTGCCTTTTAGCATGCACTTAACATTTTTCAGTGACATGAAGTATTTAATGGTATCTCTGAAGCCATTCTTGCATTAATACACATTATACAGAGTTCTCAAAAATTCTGAGTAATTTGATTAAAAATTACTCACTTCTTCTTTTGTTATGGTTTTGTAATACATAGATTTTTTTTTAAGATTTACAATTATAACTGAGTAGTTTAACATCACAGATGCAGATTTCCTACCAATATCACCTTGTATTCTTTAAACATGTGAACATTCAAATACATTTTCAAGACTCTGAATAAAATTTAATGTTTTGATTATAAAATTATTTATATCTGAGACCAGGGCCCAGCCTGATAAGTGTAGCTTTCATTCTCCATTAAAGAAGCCTCTTTTTACAGCAGATTGAAACCATTACAGAAAACTACAACTGGTCCAAATACAGAGAACAGACTGTGGAAATCCATGATAAGTTTATCTAAAATACAACTGCTCCACCAAAAACAGAGGGCATCTCAAAAGACAAAGAAAAAACATTGTTGGAAAACTGCTCTGATGTTTTCTTTTTTATAAATTACAGAAAAGCTCTATCTATGATGCCTCAAAAATATGCCAGCACCAATAGAACTTATTTCATAAAAGACAGTGTACTTTTGGGGACCCATCCTTAGACAAAGATCTACAGACAACCAACAAAAAGTGAGAGAAAGAAAAATTGTCTTTCCCAAGGATTAGCTCTTTAACTGGTTATTAAACACCAAATTTAATCACTGAATCATATACATTTACAAACAAGACTCAGCTGTATTTATATTTTTACATATGAGTGTGAGTATGTATAACATAATAATTAAAGTAGAAGAGTCATTGATTTGACAACATATTGTCTTTAAAGTTTTAATTCATTACTTTTTTATTCAGCAATAATCAAATCACCTAACTAAATGGTTATAAACAATAAAATAATCAGAGCTGGACTCTTGACTGACTTGGTACAGTGTTCTAAATGTTTTTGCACCAATTTGCATGTTTTGGTTACCTTCTTCAACTCAGACATAATATGCATTAAGTGACAAGATAACAATGATTTTAAAGACCCAGTTGAATTTCTTCAATAAAACACATGATGATGTTGGACTAAGTTCAACAAAAATCCAGGAAATGTCTTTGCTATAGCCATGTTTATAACATATAGTGTGAAAGTTTTCCAAGGATTTTGAGAAAATCTTTTCAGAGACTGGTGTCAGAGTTTAGCTTTATTAATGGACATAAGAGTTGAAGGTTCTCTTATGAGGCTGTGATGGATGGTCATTTCTTTTTATTTCATTTTTCTGTACTCCTCCTTTAGTAAATGCTGAGAATGGTAATCAATTCTCTCATATTGCCAGAATCTCCTTTATATTGAAGGCTGTTTGGATAGGAGCTTGCCAGCCCTTTCCAATAAAATTCTGCTGTCAAGCTGTCAATTGAAGTAAAATTTGTCAAACAACTTGTCTAGACGTTGGATTAATGATGATTATCCCCATAATTAGACTCCTACATTGCTATAGTTTTTTTCTTTAAAATTATTATTTACCACATTAAGATGAACATAGATCTCATGTAAATACCATGTGTCTTAAGAGACTTCAGTATAGTAAATTCTTAAATGGAATTCCTTTATTCTTTAGTATTGGAAAAAAATCACTAAAGTTGTTTTAACTGAGGAAGTATGATCAAAACATGTTTTCTCTTAACACTATCTGTGCACTTACATACTTACAGCTAATAGCCAGTCAGACACAATAAATTTGAAATCAAACAGCAGTTAGGGGCTCCTAAAGTCCTCTTCTTTGTTCCTACTCTAAATCTTTCTCTTATCTTCCCCACTCTTTTTCTTCTTGAATAATTCTAGAAATTTTAGTTTACACTCTTTACCACTGGTATAAGAGAAGCCAATTTTGAATGTGAATATGCATGTATTCTTAGAAAGTCTACTTCTTTTATTAAAAATGTGAAGGATTGGGGTTGGGGATTTAGCTCAGAAGTAAAGTGCTTGTCTAGCAAGCGCAAGGCCATGGGTTCGGTCCTCAGCTCTGGAAAAAAATGTGAAAGATTTTAATTTCCTTATTGCTTTAGCTAGGACTTCAAGTATTATGTTGAAGAGATATGGAGACAGTGGGCAGCCTTACCTTGCCCCTGATTTCACTTGGATTGATTTAAGTTTCTCTAAGTTTTTCTCCATTGAGTTTGATGTTGGCTATAGGCCTGCTGTATATTGCCTTTACTATGTTTAGGTATGTGCCTTGTATCCCTGATCTCTCCAAGACGTTAAACATGAATGGGTGTTGGACTTTGTCAAATGTTTTTTCGGCATCTAAGGAGATGATCATGTGGTTTTTCTCCTTCAGTTTGTGTGGTGGATTACATTGATGGATTTCCGTATATTGAACCACCATTGCATGACTGGGATGAAGCCTACTTGGTCATAGTGGATGATATCTTTTATGTGTTCTTGGATTCAGGTTGCAAGTATTTTATTGAGTATTTTTGCATCAATGTTCATAAGAGACATAGATCTGAAATTCTCTTTTTTGTTGGGTCTTTGTGTGTCTTAGGTATCAAGGTGACTGTGGCTTCATAGAATGAGTTTGGTAATGTTCCTTCTGTTTGTATTTTGTGGAATAGTTTGAAGAGAATTGGAGTTAGCACTTCTTTGAAGGTCTGGTAGAATTCTGCACTGAATCCATCTGGGCCAGGGCTTTGTTTTGAAGGGAGACTGTTGATGACTTCTATTTCCTTGGGGGATATAAGTCTATTCAATCTTTCTACCTGATCTTCATTTAATTTTGGTAGATGGAATCTATCAAGAAAATTGTCCATTTCATTTAGATTTTCAAATTTTGTGGCATATAGGCTTTTGTAGTATGACCTAATGATTGTTTGGATTTTCTCAGTGTCTGTAGTTATTCTCCCCTTTCATTTCTTATTTTGCTGATTTGGATAGTTTCTCTCTGCCTTTTAGTTAATTTGGCTAAGGGTTTGTTTATCTTGTTGATTTTCTCAAAGAACCAGCTCTTGGTATCATTGATTTTTTTGAATAGTTTTATTTGATTCTAATTTATTGATATGAGTCCTGAGTTTGATTATCTTCAGCTGTCTCCTCCTCTGGGTATATCTGGTTCATTTTTTTCTAGGGGGTTGAGGGCAAGGCCAACTGAATATTCTCTCCCACATCCCGAGCCTCAGTTTCTATGCTAGGAGCTGCTGGCACTGGGGCCTGGGCGCTGTGGTCTATGGCAGAAGCTGCAGGCCGTCTCTGTATCCTTCACCTTTTCCAGTGAAGTACTATGGCGGCAGGCTGGTCTGCCTGGGGGAGTACTGAGAAGGGTTGACTATCTTCTGTCCAGCATCCCGAGCCTGGGTTTCTTTGCTAGGAGTCACTGGTGCTGGGGCCTGGATGCTGTGGTCTGTGGAGAATCTGCCCTCCTCCACTGCTGATGGGAATGTAAACTTGTACAACCACTCTGGAAAGCAATTTGGCGCTTTCTCAGACAACTAGGAATAGCTCTTCCTCAAGATCCAGCTATATCACTCCTAGGTTTCATTGATTCTTTGAATAGTTTTATTTGTTTCTAGTTGATTAATTTCAGGCCTGAGTTTGATTATTTCCAGCCGTGTGCGCCTCTTGGGTGTATCCCCCTCCCCAAGGCTTTCAGTTGGGCCATTAAGTTGCTTGTAGGAGATGTTTCAATTTTCTTTCTAAAGGCACTTAGTACTATGAATTTTCCTCTGAGCACTTCTTTCCTTGTGTCCCATAAATTTGGTTATGATGTGCCTTCATTTTCATTGAATTCTAGGAGGTCTTTAATTTCTTTCTTTATTTCTTCCTTAATCCAGCTCTCATTGAGTAGCTAGTCGTTCAGTGTCCATTTGCATGTCGGCTTTTTTCTAATTCCATTGTTGTTGATCTAACTTTGTCCATGATGGTCAAACAGAATACAGGGGTTTATTTCAATCTTCTTGTATCTGTTGAGGCTTGCTTTGTGACCAACTATATGGTCTATTTTGGAGAAGGTTCCATGAGGTTCTGGAAAGAAGGTATGCTCTTTTGAATTTGGGTGAAAAGTTCTGTAAACATCTATTAGGCCCTATTTTAATTAGGGCCTCTGTAAGTGCTTTTATTTCCCTATTTGGCTTCTATCTAGATGATCTGTCCCTTGAGAGTGTGGTGTTGAAGTCTCCCACTATTAAGGTGTTGGGATCGATGTGTGATTTAAGCTTTAATAATGTTTTATTTATGAATGTAGGCACTCTTATATTTGTGGCATAAATGATCAGAATTGTGATGCTCTCTTGGTGGGTTTTTCCTTTGATGAGAATGTAGTGCCCCTCCTCATCTTCTTTGATTAATTTTGGTTGAAACAGCTACAGTCAAAATGAGTAAGCAGGTGGCAGCTTATGGGTCCTGATTGTATAACTGTTCTAAGGAAACCATGTCTGATCAACAGATACTGAAAATTTGGAAAATTCTGTGTGATCAGAAGATACTTAAAAAGTGGGGAAGCTGTGTCTGATCAATTGAGATTTTTAAAAAAATGGTTGTTGAAAAGATGATATCAGGAATTGAAAGGTGCACATCAGGAAAGGTTGCTTGGTACAATGAACATTTCTCTGCAATAAGAAAAGCATATTGACAGAGGGAAGCTATACGATGATTGGACTCCTACCCACAAATGGCTAATCTCTCTTCTCATACAACTATGATAGCATTTGCTTCCAGTTGTGCTGATGTCCACCAGACATGCCTGGCTACACACTTATTTTTGTTTTGTTGAAATTGTACTTTGCTGTACAAAATAAGGTGTGTGTGTGTGTGTGTGTGTGTGTGTGTGTGTGTGTGTGTGTGTG
>NW_026592666.1:473022-550803 GCF_907164565.1 Psammomys obesus
GTGTGTGTGTGTGTGTGTGTGTGTGTGTGTGTGTGTGTGTGTGTGTGTGTAGCGGGGTGATTACTCCAACAGGAGAGGGAAGCAAGAAGAGAAATTCTTGGGGGCTTTTGTAATGATGGGACTTCTATAGTACTGATGTTGATTTCTTTAAATAAAACAACCGATGATGTCAGTGCTCAGGTGAGCAGGCTTGTGATTGTGTAAATAAATACTGTTATAGCTAGTTGGGGCCACTTGCTTGCAAGTCAACAGGTGGTCAGTGTCTTCACTTTCTTGGATAGCACACATCTGTCCCCGGGTTTAAGAACCCTGCCATTACTGGTAGCTAGACCTAATGGTTTAGATTTCTAATTAATGAAAAATTACTTGCCCTATGTATCTGTCATCATCACTAACATAACCAGTTTTATCTTATATTTGAAACTATCTTATATATAGTTTAATTCCTGGTGTTGGTGTACGTGGCTGCAATTCTTTGGTATTTTAGAATAAACTTAAATCTCCGAAGGTAATTCCATCACCCAAGTGGCTTTCCCACTTTTATTGCACAAAAATTTAAATATATATGTATTGTCATGAGACTGGACAAAACGAGGAAAGCAGATGGAAGCCAATAGAGTACCAGCATTCTCCTCTACCGCCCAATGTCTCCAAAAAATGCTCTCCAGAAATGACAAACTATATGCTTTCTCCAAAAATGAGTCAATCAATTCTTGCCTGATTGTGGATTGTGTGAGATATTCCATCATAGATATTAATCTATATTGACAATGGATGAGTCAATGATTGCATATAATAAAAGAGTCTAAAATACCCTGGAGTTGATAGTAAAGAATATATAATTCTATATTATGTATTTATATATCATACTAACACAATATTAGAGAAAAGGTTAATATTGAAGTTAAATTACATTTGTAATGTATTATAAATCAGAAGATTTTTGTTTTTGTTTTTAAATTGTTAAAGATTGAATTTTATTGATATACGTTTGAAACTGAGAATTCAGATGGGTTAAACCATGCAAAGTTGTTGCTCTACAACTGAGAGAGATTTTCAGACTTTTTTTTTCTACTTTAATTTGAACCTAACTCTCACAGCTTCCCAGAGTAGTCTTATCTCATGCTGTAGCTTGGAAAGTCTTTGAACTGAGGTCCTTCCTAATCTTTCTTAATAACTTTGGTTTAAAGCCTATGCCTTCTACTCCCACTGAAAAGACAGAAATGGTCGACTTTAAGAAAATTTTGGTAAGTTAAATGAGAAGAGATTAAAACTCAATGAAAAGTGATACATAGAAGGCTGGAGAATGTCAATGCAAGTTTGTTCCAGTGACAATTTATGGTTGTCACTAATGTTGGTCAATTGTTCTGATATTGGAGAATAATGTTGGTAAAGTAGAGTACATTGGGGTGCAAAGCTATTTTTTAGATAGATAGCTTTAGGAAATTTCAGTAGGAGTTGGTAAGGAACTTACACTTAAGTTGCAGACACAGAATCTGGATACATGTTACTGCTTTCTGATATGACCTATCTCAGGATTACAAGCTTAGAGAATAGGTGAGATGTTGTGGCTGAATAACTAAAGGAAGAAAGGATTAAATAAGGGTGTTTCTGATACCGGAAATATAGCACCAGAGAAGGGCTCTGTGAGGAAGAAGAGAGGGGATTGCGTATACATAAAAACTAGCGGTGAGACAATGAGTGATTATATTTTAATAAGTGGTGTTTACTCTTTGTAAAAATAAACATAATTTGTATAAAATGGCAAATTTGGAAACTGAGGATAATTAGCCAGTGAGTGGGGAAAGAACTTTTGTCAGCACAAAAAGCTAGGGCAGTTTACATTCTAGACAAGAGCATTCTTTTCTTTTGTAGCTTCAAATACTGAGTGGAAGAGAATTCTATATACTATTGACTATAACTAAGATATTTATGCTGAGCTTCACCAGCTCCTCTGAAGCTTAAGTGACACTGAAGACGTATACAAAAAGTATATTTTATTTAATATTTTCATTTTTATTAAATTCTTCCACACATGTATTTGTATACACAGAGTCACATAAAAAAACAATTCTTCATAGGCAACAAAATTTGATTGTTCCAGTAAATATTTGCACTACTAAGCTGCCAGCTATTCCTTATAAACAGGACAAAATAAATATATTCAATACTAAAAGTTACGGTTACCTTGAATGTTATATGATGTGGCAATCATTTTCCTTATACTTATGTTTGAGTTGCACAATTTTTATATACAAGTTATTTTTTTTTTTGCTTTTTTGGTTTTTATTTTATTTTTATTTTTATTTTATTTTATTTTATTTTTTTTTTTTTTTGCTTTTGAACATACATAATCACTTTAAAAATACTAAAAAAGCATGGTGTGGGTTGAGATATCCCATTGGTATTCAACATTGTTTCCTCAACTGTTCACTTGTGGCTTTTTGTATGGATATTTTTGGCTGAAAAATAATGAACAGGTGGCATGTCGGTAAGAAGCCATGTGGGTGTTAATGTGTCATCGTTTTCTGCAGAACAGGAAAGCATTTTCAGAGTTTTAGGTTCCCAATCTACTTAGCTGGCACCTGCAGTCTGAACTGGAACACCATTTCAAGAGCAGGCATGTTGCCATTATAACAGATGGCCGTGCGCACTCAAAGCCAAGAGATCATGTATGTACATGGTTGTGGGTGTTGAAAGCAAGCTGCTCACTTAGGAAGGTCAAATAGCATTTATCCAGCTCTTCCCAAAAGTGATACTAAGAGAGACAGTTGTCTTTTTCACATTCCCTGCTAATGTTCATCTTCCTTTCTAAGATAAACAGCTCAGGGTGATGATTTCATACTGAAATCAATAGAATCTGGCACAGCAGATGCTCCCAAATAAGATGATTTTAAAATTGTGATAGTAAAATTATGTTAGAGTTCCTCAATGTGACATGAAATGCTTGACGTTGTGGTTAAATAGCATGCAGTATATTCATTATAGGTAAGATAGTTTTGTAGTAAATTTATCACCAGAGTGCTCCCAAGGTTCCTCTTGCTTGGCCTGACTTAATATTTATTAACATTGGAAAATCCATACATTATCACAATGATAGCAAAGTTATAAAATCCATTACATATACTTTTCTTCTTAAAAAAAGAGATATTCAATATCTGTATATGTGTAATATTAAAACTTAGTTGTCTAGTTTCCACTGAGTTATCTAAAATAGAAAGAAATCATAATAAAATAACTTTGTAGTTCACGTTTTCTCATAGAACACAATAAAATGCACATTTTCACATTGGAAGGGCAAATTGTACAAATGACAACACCTTTGGAAATTTTGCAGTTTTTATCTACCCGTTTATATAATCCTTGTCCTTTGAGTATAGATGAGGCATCTGATTTATTCTACCTTAGAATATAGCAAAGATGATAAAATATTGATTCATATGTTGCATTTAGAGAATAACAACATATAAATGATTAGAATACTCAATAATAATCTCATTTTTCAATAACAAAACTTGCTAAATCTAGAAAAATAAATAAAGTGCACTTACAGTTGTTTATTAGTAAATAATATATGCACAGATTCTCTAATTATTAATTAACTGTATAAAAGAATACATTAAATGTCAACTATTTTATTGCTACTCTTTTATTTTATTTGAAAACTAGAAGTACTTAAAACTTTTTTGCAAGTACAGTGATTAAAATAGTCTATGTTAAAGAATGCAAGGAAAATAACAAAATGTTGATTTTGTAAAGGAAGACAGTCATGGACAAGTATTCTTTCAAAATTATATTGACAGTAGACTAATGTACAGCAGGAGAAAACTGACTTGGCTGAAATGTTGAACTAAGTTCTTGGGGCTTCAAGTAACTTATTTTTCTTGTGAAGACATATCTTAATTTGTAAGAAAGTCAAAATGAAATAAAAGGAAAACATTACAAATATCTGGCTACATTTGCTTGAAGTAGCCGTGAATAGAAAAAGCAGCATCAATTTGTGATGACCCATGCAAACCTTCTTAGGTTATAAACTAGGATTCCTCAGTTAACAAGAAAGCAAACTAAAGCAATTGCTGTCTGCTTTTATTGTATGTGGGAGGGTTGAGAGGCTTTATAAAGAGATACTTTGTACTTGGCTAGACACTGCCTGGGCAGTTAAAGAAAAATAGACAGGCAGGGAGCTAAGAGAATGAAAAGAATAACTGAATAATGGTCCGTGAATTTCCGTTACATAGAGAAAGAAGCAGCTCTTCATTATAAAATGCTGTGGGTACATATTTGGAAATTTAAGATAAAAACTTCAAGGATGTTTGAGTTATCAATGATCCAAGAAAGGCTATAATATGAGTGACAAAATATAGCAAGTTATTTATGTGACATAGCATTTTAATGTAGAATATTAAGGCCTTTTGTTCACTGTAGAGAATTTCTGAGAATACAAGAATTTGATGGAAAATTATAGTATCTACTAAAGAGAAGAATTACATAAGAAAGAATACACTAAGATTGACTCACAGAATATGAGTAGATTTTGCATGAAGATGATGTAGGGATAATTTGGGAGTGACAAGCACAGTACCATTACTGTTTACCGTGAATTACTCTTCACTAATAAATAAAAATGGAACAAACTTACAGAATTATGTTTAAAGGATAATGTAAAGTACAGGAAAGAGAACAGAAGATGTAGCATCCATAGCAGTAATATTGGAGGGATAAGGAAAAAGAAGAAGAAACACCATCAGGGGGAAGAAATCACATATTTTCTAAATATATAAGAACATACTACAAGGTCAGTGTTCCAAAGAACTTCTCTCCTGATCATTGACTAAGAAAAATAGCAGTGCACCTGAGCTGAGTTGATATATTTTGCATGTTTGTTTGGTTTGTTTTCCACAGTACAGGAAAGCCCTCAATTCTAAGAAAACATAGCCATGGTCTGGCAAAGAATTTCTAGAAATTGTGATATAAAGCTCAGGAACACTGTTCCTGAGCTGTAGAAGCAATACATGTCAGCAAGATTCAAATACCCAAATATCTTGCAGGTGTGAAGGGATTGGTGTTATCTAGCTGCAATTTGGTTCATCCTTGTCAAGGAAGCTTTCTGCCAGAAAGAAATTACTTGTCCAGCAGCTCTGCCTGCTGTAAAAGCTATAGCACTTGAAAACGACTTTGAGTTGATAAGATTTTGAACACTATTTTACATATATAAAACCTCAAAAGGCTTCCAGAAAAGATAAGAATATGAAAAAAAATTACAGGAAGATTTGTGTGTGTACGTGAATGAGTGTGTGTGCCCAGACTTCAACTGCTAAATTAATGAAAATTAGGTTTGCACAATAAAATTCACATAGGTAAAAATTCAGATACAAGATTCATTGAACACAGAGAAAAATGCAGGAATTGTAGGCATTATGAACAAAAGTGTAACTTTATTTTTTAATTAAAAAGTATATATAAGATCCTCTTCTCCTATCTTTCTTCAGTTCTTCCCAGTCCATTTGCTCCCTGGGAAATCAATGCAGGGATTTCAATCTCTCTCTCTCTCTTTTTATTGTTGATAAATAACATAAATTCCACCTGCTAGTCTATATATTTCTTGAATGCATATGACTTCATAGCCAGAAAATTCATTAAAAAACATGTTTTGTAATACTAAAAAAGTCCTTTCATGCTTTCCTTTAAAATAACAACTAGATAGTTAGAAGTTTATCTTGTGAATTAAGTGAATGGTGAACTTTTTTTTTTTTACTTCTCTTTAGTGACTAGTAGTCTCTCTATAGTTTTATTCTTCTAAGCACACCCACTATTTAATCACAGCTTCAAAATGTCATAAAATAAAATTAATTTAGTTACACTTAGCAATGGCCACTAGGCTCATTAAAAGGTTAATGGAGCTTATAATTATTAAATTGCTTATTTATTGCTAATAAGAAAAAATGACAAAATAAAATTTAAGTACAAAACAAAACAAAACACCAAATAGCTGCCAAGAACCAGACACGGTGGTGCACACCTTTAATCCTGGTAGGAAGAGTGTGGCAGGGGCAAGCAGCTGTCTCTGAGAATCATCTGGTCTACATAGTAAGCTCTAATGCAGCCAACTCTGTATGGTGAGATGATATCTCAGATCACAACATATAAATAAAATGGGTGTAGTACTTAGAGGCAACGTCAGAGCCCTTCCACTAACCCTGAAAACCTAAAGGGGAAAATACTAAACATATTGTGTAACGTACAGTCATTTGAGCTGCTAGTAAAGAAACACACAAAAACGAGGTCTGAACAATAAAAATTAGTTTCTCACAGTCCTGGACATGGGAAATCTGGTATAGGGACATCTTGGCAAGAACGTTGTCCAGACGACACAATGCCAGGTGTTCAGTGTCTGCACAGGGAGGAAGTGGATCACCTAAGTGCTCTAAGCCACGTTGCTGGTAAGAGTTCAGGTTTCATACCTGAGGACACTCTTCACCTCTGCTAAAGAGCTTCACTTATTCACGTGGTCACAAATGGCCTTAAAACTTTACTATGGGGAGACTTTAATCATGTACCAGGTTCAGTCCACTATGTACGTTATCCAAATAATTACAAAACTATAAAAACACCATTAGTAAACTTAAAAAGATGAATAGATTCAATTTTTATATTTGTGTAAAATTCAGTATATAATTTAGGATTTTGTAGAAAAAAAATGGAGACTCCATGCTATTTGCTAAGAACATTTATAAATGCTTCATTGTTCTTTTACATACTTGTTACCTGTGTTTACTTTAGAACAAGAACCATATATATATGTGACAGGGGTCTTAGATTGTTTTCCAAACAAGGACCATCTTACCCCGTGTCCGCTCTCTTGATTATCTTTCTTAGATGTATAGATTTCATTATGTTTATCATATCTTATAGGTCTATATAAGTGAGTATATACAGTGTTTATCTTTCTCTTTCTGGGATACTTCACTCAGAATGATCTTTTCTAGATCCCACCGTTTGCCTGCAAATTTCATGATTTCCTCCTTTTTGATTGCTGAGTAATATTCCATTGTGTAAAAATACCACAATTTCTGTATTCATTCCTCTGTTGATGGACATCTGGGTGGTTTCCAGGTTCTGGCTATTATAAATAAAGCTGCTATAAACATGGTTGAGCAAATATCCCTTTTGTGTACTTGAGCAAAGTTTGGGTATATACCTAGCAGTGGTATAGCTGGGTCTTGAGGAAACACTATTCCTAATTGTCTGAGAAAGAGCCAGATAGATTTCCAAAGTGGTTGTACCAGTTTACATTCCCACCAGCAGTGGAGGAGGGTTCCCCTTTCTCCACAACCTCTTAAGCATGTGTTGTCACTTGAGTTTTTCATCTTGGCCATTCTGATGGGTGTAAGGTGATATCTCAGGGTCATTTTGATTTGCATTTCCCTGATGGCTAATGAGGTTGAGCATTTCTTTAAGTGTTTCTCTGCCATTCGATATTCCTCTACAGAGAATTCTCTGTTTAGCTCTGTTCCCCATTTTTTAATTGGATTACTTGGCTTGCTGCTTTTCAGCTTCTTTAGTTCTTTGTATATACTTGATATTAGTCCTCTGTCAGATAAAGGGTTAGTGAAGATTCTTTCCCAATCTGTAGGCAGTCGCTTTGTTTTGATGACAGTGTCCTTTGCTTTACAGAAGCTTTTCAATTTCATGAGGTCCCATTTATTGATTGTTGTTCTTAGAGCCTGTGCTGTTGGTGTTCTGTTCAGGAAGTTGTCTCCTATGACAAAGAGTTCTAGGCTGTTCCCCACTTTTTTTCCTAACTGATTTATAGTATCTGGTTTTATGTTGAGGTCTTTGATCCACTTGGACTTTAATTTTTTGCAGGGTGATAGATATAGATCTATTTTCATTTTTCTGCATGTAGACATCCAGTTGGACCAGCACCATTTGTTGAAGATGCTGTCTTTTCTCCATTGAATGGTTTTGGCTTCTTTGTCAAAAATCGAGTATTCATAGGTGTGTGGGTTTATTTCTGGGTCTTCTATTTGGTTCCATTGATCCTCCTTTCTGTTTTTATGCCAATACCATGCAGTTGTTATTACTATTCCTCTATAGTACAGCTTGAGATCAGGGATGGAGATACCTCCAGATGATCTGTTGTTGTACAGGATTGTTTTGGAGATTCTGGGTTTTTTGTTGGGAGACAAATTTTATCTGCCAAAAAATATAGGATTGAATAAAGAATAGAACTTTGTTAAAGGTAAAAGTTAGTTGTCCATTTTTAAGAAACAGTGTTTATCTGTCCACTACAATTACAGATTGCTTTGGTCCCAAGTTTCTTGTAATAGAGAGTAGGTCTAGTAAATTTTACTTTGAAAAATATTCAAATAAATAACCTGGTACAATATGTTGCTGAAAATGAATTGAAGTCCCACAATCTATAATTTAAACAATTATCATGATACCTTCAGGATACACGTTGTAAATTGGGTTTTCATATAACCATCACATCGAACTGCTGAACAAATAACATGAACTTCTAGAAAACAATTGGCATCTGAGTTGATTTGGTTTTCGCTTTACAATTTTTAATCTTTGGGTACAGACAATAATTAGAGGGAGTGGATAATGGTCTACAATAAACTCTGAAATTTGTGGAAAATAATTCCATATACTTGGAATGGAGAAAACTATTGATAGTCTTAATTTTAATGATAAGAGTGTTGGAGTTTCACCATGTGCATAATTAGAATCACTCTAAAATAATTTTACAATTTAAAACCCACACATTATGTAAAATTGTGAGCTTTGTTATTGTGCTTGACTAGTGAATAAGACAGATTTATAAAGAAACAACATATTATGCTAATCTTGGTAATGGACTACTCACAGATGCAGGCTATAATTTGGCTATAGCTTCACCACGCTGGCATGTAGATACCTTAACAAGGGTTAAGGACAAGAGGACACTGAAGACAAGGAGTGACTTTATATATATATTTATAAATTTATAAATATTTATATATATATAAAGTAATTTTGAAATCTTTTCAGTGCAGTGTTTTGCCTTTAGCACACATTACTACTGCTTTCAATTGCAATTCTTGTGCTATAAATTTAACATGTGCAAAAGGGATAAGCTCTGAACTATGGTTCACCTGAAATTGAAACGCAGCTTTTCTACATATAAAATGCCTCTAACAAATACCAGATAGTGTCACAAAGCAGTTGTCTTCATCTTTGAGATAAAAAATAAAAAAACAAAATAAAACATTACCTTAGAGAGAAAATGTGCCTAACGTCAGTAGACTGCTTTCTGTCCCTTTTGAACCTTGGATCATTACTCCATCTGCCTTCTCTTACAGGGTGCTCTTCATGGTTCCTAGAAAATGGCTGCTCACTTGGAGTTATATTTTTAGAATATTTGTTTGTTTCCTTTGTTCTTTCCTTTGGGAATGCGAATTTCCTGAGACATTGTAGGTTAGCAGATAATGTAGATAACCTACAGTGCTAACCTCTAGGTAGGTAGATAGTATCATTATAAATTTATTAGTTTATTTTCTCAAATTATTTGGCAATAATGATGCCCAGAATCATTGTGTACTACTCAACCAATGATATAGTTTTTATGCTAAGATTTGCAACATCATTATCAATACGAATATTATCTTTGAGATTCATTGAGCCATAAAGCAATAAGGTTTGAAAAAATATATAGAACATAACTATTTAGCAACTGCCTAATTATGGCTAAACACTACCTGGCTTTTTTGCCAAATCTTGAATTCATTACTTACTTGGTTTTTTGTTTTTTTTTTTGTTTGTTTGTTTTGCTTTTTAATTTTTCCTGCAGCAGTTCTAATCTTTTCCAAAGAGAAGATTCAAGAATAAGTGTTAATAAGTTACTAATAAGATACACAGTATTTTTTGTTCGATTTTATCCACCTGAGGAGACATGGTGTAATAAAATACTTTCAGGGAAAACTTCTAGCCTTCACTAAATATCATCTCTTGTCCATTGCAAAATTGACTTCATTTTCCTATTCATGTATATTTTCTTATGTGTTGACAATTATGTATTTCAATACATCTCATACTGAGATTAGAATATTTATTTAATTATAAAACTCTTTTGTATTTATTTTACCTTCATAGGGAAGATTTATTGTTTTGGAAGACATTTTCAGTTCATTCATGTTTCTCCAACACTCCCAGTAAATGAATGATTTCACTTAAAAGCATTATAACTAAATGCGGGAAAGATTTTTTTTAAATGCCCTTTACTCTCCCTCCATATTGCAAACTTCAAAGACTCTAATGCTTCCAAAATTAGAAATACAAATATTGAATTTGTCAAAATTTAATGTGGGGGTATCGAAGATGATGGAAACCATGTGGCTACTCTTACTAATGCTTACTACTTTAATTTTATTGCATTAATAAATAGGAACATAAGGAACCTTTATAAAATAAAATGTAAACATTTAAGGTTGAACAGCATTACCATCTCACTTGTTCTCTCCGAAACAGGATTCTTTTCTGGGGTGAAGCTTTGTAGTAGTTTATGATGGTTGGCTTGCTGAGCAGCACTAGGGACCCATTTACCTTAGATTACACGAACCTACCTACACCGACCTTTTGTGAATCAAACTCAGGCCCTCCTGTTTGCAAGTCAAAGCTTAAACTGACTGGGCCATCTTCACAACTTCTCATAATTACTTTCTTTAATAGATTCTAGCAGTTCAATCTAAAATAGACAGCAAAAACTGAACTTATTTAACCAACCAAAATCAACTTCGAAAAGCTTAAATTTCAAAAACTGGAAGATTAATTTGATCCAATCAGAAAACATCACATTTTTTAAGCTTGACCTAAAGTTAGAGAAAACTAATTTTAACCATGCAGGAAAATTGGTATTAAAGATTTGCTCCTCATTTACATTATCTTGAGCCTTGCATTTTTTTGCCTGTTGAACTGAAGTTTATTGCTATATTCATTGGGACATTCATGTGACTTTGCAGCACAAAATTATGTACTCTTCTAGAATGTCAATTAAAGGTTTATTTTATCTTTAAGTAAATTTAGTAAAATTTCATATTTTACAATAGGGATTTACAAGTGTTGTTAATACTTGGTGCATATGTTTAACTAGGGCACCAGATGTTGTTTCCTTTTTTTTTTTTTTTTTGTCATTTCTTAAATGTGAAATCATTTGAGACATGATTTTCCACAGTTATAACCTATCATATTTCATTGTATTTCAGATAACATGGGAAATCGCTAGAATTAATATTCAGTGACAAATATTATGGCACTAGACCTCAATTATACCCTGCCAGAGATCATAATTTCAAGATCTACTTTGAATAAGTGAAAAAGAAAATTAAAGTCTTAGAATTCTGCAAATTAGCTATATGTTAACAATGAGAATATCTTAAAAACAAGTTTTGACTTAAAAATAATTTCTTAATTATAATCACATAAAAATTAATCTTACAATTATCTTCAATGCTATTACTCTTTTTTAAGGCTAATTTAAAATTCAGAAATTATATACAAATAACCATAGATTTTTTTCTATGCAAGAGTGAAGCAGACATGATAAAGAATAAATGAATTTTAGCTTTGGTAATTGCTTAAGGGTTGAAGTGACCAGAAATAATTATACTCTATTAAAATATATCAACAAAAAAAGATACATTTAACTTTTCTCACTCCCCTCCTTTAAGCACTCTGATCATATTTATGTAACACAAGAGAATTTCTTAGAATTTCAACAGTTGTTTTTAACCTCAAGCTTCATTAGATATTTTTAACCTTTTTTTTTTGAGATTGTTAAGAGCAGCTTACAAATTATTGAGGGATTTATCTACTCAATGTGGTAATACCAAAAACATAACTTCTTTCTGTGTCTGAATCTTATTACATTTCTAAGTTAGCGACATGTTAAGATAAATTTTCCTTATGACGTTTGTCAGGGAAAGACACTAGGGAATTTTCTGATGAAAATGGTATGTCCTTGTATATGACAGTAGATTATTTCGGTTTCCTCTTCTTGCAAACTCATCATTCTTCACTTTGGCATATATCTTTGTGCAAGTTAAAGCTCTCTAATGGTCCCATGAGGAATATAAATCCATAGTAAAAATGTCTTCTACATTAAAGTATAGATTCAATTTTACTCTATGGGAACATTGTATATATTTATATACTGAAGAGTATGCTGTGAAAAAGAACAAAATATATTTAATGTTGAATATATGACCACCAGGAGCTACACCATACGGAGAATACATAAAGACTTCCATTTTCAAGGCAGAATGGTCTTATTTTCATTAGAACTATCCTTTTAAATTCTTTGACAAGTTCCTGTACATTCTTAATCATATTCATCATGTCCTTACTTTTCCCCTTTCCAAGTGACTTGTATACCCACATAACATTGTGTTCTCATTTTTTACCACTTTTAAATTTATTTCCATAATTTTTACCTCCCTCTTCCTCCTGCCCCTCCTCTGTAGCCTGTCAAATTCATGATCTCTTCATATATATATATATTTTCGTGGCTCACTTTGCTGTTGAATTTGTTTAGGATTTGATTTTTTAATTTTATTAGTTACACTTTATTCACTTGGTATCCCCCCATAAACCTCTCCTTCCTCCTTGATTAAAAAAAATAATTATTTATTTATATTAATTACAGTTTAATCACTTTGTATCCTAGCTGTAGCTCCCTCCCTTGTCACCTCCAATTCCTTCCCTCCCTCCCTCATCTCCTCCCATGCATTTCCCTAAATCCACAGATGGGGGAGGTCCTTCTCCTCTTCCATCTGACCCTAGCCTATTAGGTTTCATCAGGACTCACTGCATTTTCTTCCTATGTGGCCTGGTAAGGCTGCCCTTCAGGGGGAGATGATCAAAGAACCAGCCATTGAGTTCATGTCAGAGGCAGTCCCTGTTCCCAATACTAGGGAACCCACTTGGACACTGAGCTGTCATGGGCTACATCTGTGCAGGAGTTCTAGTTCATCTGCATGCATGGTCCTTGGTTGGAGTATCAGTCTCAGAAAAGACCCTTTTGCCCAGCATTTTTGGTCCTCCTTTTAGAGCTCCCGTCCCTTCCAGGTCTTTCTATCTCCTTCTTCTTTTATAAGATTCCCTGTACTCTGCCCAAATTTTGGCTATGAGTCTCAACATCTGCTTTGATGACCTGCTGGGTAGAGTCTTTCAGAAGCTCTCTGTGATAGGCTCCTGTCTTGTTTCCTGTTTTCTCCCTCTTTCCATGTCCAACCCATTTACCTTTCTGAGTGAAAATTGACCATTTACCCAGAGACCTCCTTCTTGCTTGACTTCTTTAGGTGTACAGATTTTAGTATGTTTATCCTATATTACATGTCTAATATCCACTTATAAGTGAGAGAATACCGTGTATATATCTTTACGCTTCTGGGATACCTCACTCTAGATGATCTTTTCTAGATCCCACCATTTGCCTGCAAATTTCATGATTTCCTTGTATTTAATTGCTGAGTAGTATTCCATTGTGTAAATGTACCACAATTTCTGCATCCATTCCTCAACTGAAGGACATCTGGGTTGTTTCCAGGTTCTGTCTATTATGAATAAAGCTGCTACAGACATGGTTGAGGAAATGTCCTTGTTGTATACTTGAGCATCTTTTGGATATATACCTAGCAGTGGCAGAGCTGGGTCTTGAGGAAGTATTATTCCTAATTGTCTGAGAAAGTACCAGATTGATTTCCAAAGTGGTTGTACAAGTTTACATTCTCACCAGTAATGGAGGAGGATTCTTCTTTTTTCACATCCTCTTTAGCATGTATTGTCTCTTGAGTTTTTGATCTTAGCCATTCTGATGGGTCTAAAATGAAATGTCACAGTCATTTTGATTTGCATTTTTCTGAAGACTAAGGACACTGAGCATTTCTTTAATGTTCCAAGAGGTTAAAAAGCAACAAACCAAGTATTCCAATTAAAAAACTAAAGCTAACCAGAGAATTCTCAATAGAAAGATATCAAATAACATACCTACTTTATTTAGTGTTCTTATATCTTTCTACCTCCCTTTCAACCCACTGGCCAGAAGTAGGGGAGAAAGAAGGTTATCATAAGAAGGGGATTGTAGACATTTTTAGAAGCAGTTCCTTGGGGTGAGTCTGTTCTTTATTGTCTGGATACCAGCAGTCCAGGCCAAATGCAACACCAAACAGCAACACTAATCAGGATGATTCAGCATATTGGAACAAGTCAGAAAAAGCTGAAGGACTCAATTGGATTGCTCAGAGAAGTCTCTGGAACATTTCTCTCTGCAAAGTAAAGTTTCGAATAATGAAAACCAGAGCAGTGATGTGTATCCAAAAGGCACTGTCTCACTGTGTGTGGGCTTCTATATATGCCCTCTCCTCAAATTGCAGTCATGGATGTTTTCAGCTGTTCAAAGTCAGCCCCTAGGAGTAGACAGCTCACAGCAAAACATCATTTGCCCTCTCCCTAGACAGCTTCCAGTAAGACATCACATGACACAACCTTGTCTTCAAAGAAACCAGAAACTTCCATTTCAAGGGTGCTCATCCCTATTCCAGGGACAAAAGAATTTCCCTCTCTCAGCACCTATTAATTGCCTTTATCTAAGTGAGGGGCCTGGTTCTGACCACATAGGTATGGCACACAGGTGCCACTGTGCAGATATTGTTTATGAATCCATTTCATTGTAATACAACTAAAATACAAAGCTCAGAGAGAAATGTCATCTGAATTCCTTCTGGAGGAATCAATCACTTTGGTTACTTTTTAAAGAAATAATGTCCGTATTTTTGAAGGATTACTTTTTATAATGCCGTGTGCAGGTGTATAATAATGATGTGACTGTTATTAATAAGTTGAATTTTCATTTGTTTTCTGCATTGCATTCGTGAGAAATGCAATAGTCACAGAGGCTCATTTTTCTATATAATTTCGATTTTGAAACTCATTGAACATAATTATTCTTTAGATTAAACAGGAGTAGTATTGACTTAGTATTATTTTATGTGTCTGTTAAATGGGCACACTGAACCTTTCCTTCTGCCCTGTTCTTCTTCTGTATATACTATCAATATCAGAGAGCACACCAGCAATCCTATGAGTACCCATACTGTATAACTTTTCTTTCTAATATTATGATTCTAGAAATTTACATCAAACTTACTTCTTTTTTGTTTATGTAAAAGCTCATGCAAGTTTATTGGAACTTTCTGAGCTTCTACTTAGAGCATGCTTTTTTTTTTTTTTTTTTTTTTTTTTTTTTTTTTTTTTTTTTTTTTTTGTTTTTTTTTTTTTTTTTTTTTTTTTTTTTTTTTTTTTTTTTTTTTTTTAGCACTGTTTAGACACCTGGTTAAACCAACAGATTTCTTCAAACCAGTCTCTAGTGTGCCTGGTTTACGTTGGGTATTGCTATGTGATGTTGCTTATGATTCTTTGAGATTGAATTGAATAATAGACTTCTTCAGGGTGTAATTATGTGATCCCTAAAACTGTTGGTCTATTTAAAGGTTTAAAAGAATGCTGCTTATATTTTAGGCTCATAGTACTGAACCTTGTCATTCTACCTTGGATTGAATCCTTGCCTGGAAGCTATTTCTTAATTTGAGAATGATTTGCCATCTGGAAATGTTGGCAACATGTTGCAATTTAAATTTAGAGCTCTTCAAACACTGACTATTTGTACACTTACCCATTCATTCCTTGCTTCTTATCTATCCTACCATTTGACTCAAAAGCAGAAGAACAAAAGCCAGGTGGTCTCTTTAAAATTTTGCCTGGAGAGTTTCTTCTCTCACTCATAGAGTTCATTAGGTAGGGTTTCATTTTTACAGAGAAATGTAGTGAGGAGTGATGGTAAATCCCTTGACACACCAATATACGCATTCTTTCCCCTACTTACCTCTGCTATTTCCCTTAGTCTACTGTGAACTTCCACTGACAGATTTCTTCAGCCCATTTAAGTTTCAAAAATGCCACTCTCAACTTAAAGCATAGACAATTTCATAATCACTTCCAATTACTTAAAATGCCTATGTAATTAATCCACAAATCCTCATTTTAAAATATACACAAGTTTTGTATTTTTACAGATGATATAGGTTTGGAATACAATGAAAAAATACACTTATTTCAGTCCAAGGCTGATGTTAGAATAGTCCCTATGAGTCCTCATCAGCCAAGCAAGGCACTGACCCATGGGTATATTATGTGCTGGTTCTCAGTTGTTACAGTAACTGGAGATCACTACTGCCCTAATCAGACACTTAAGCCCTTCTGGACTTTCTCTGAGGATGGCCAATTTGATTTCTTGTACATGTTCATGGTTCCCAAGGTCTCAAGTTCACTTTTTAAGTGACAACTTCAGGTGTAAAATCATGTGATTCCTCAAAATCCAATATATTAAAATGACAAAATGCAAAACTAATATATTGTATGGAAACGTAAAAATTATTTTGTAAGAAGAATATATGTATTGGGAATGATGGAGTCCTCCCATCATGCATGGCTGCACAATGGAATCCAAGATATTTCCAGAAAAAAAACTCACCATTTCACTAGAATGCAATAGGAAGTTGGTTTTCTTCATTATATGTGTTTACTGAGAATTAATTTTACTATCTTCTGTAAGTGATTAGAAGGTAAATATATATAAATATGTTCATTCTGACAGTTTAAATATTTAATGATTGATCCATAAGAATTTTAATTTATCAGCAAAGGGTTTTTTTAATATTTTGTAGAATTCCTTTTTTTGCTTTTATATTTTACATCCCATTCAGTTTCCCCTCTCTTCTCTCCAACCAGTCTTTCCCCCTCTCTATTACCCTCTTCCTACCACACCCCTACATACACTCTTCTTCCCTTTCTCTTCAGAAAAGGGCAGGATTCCTATGGATAACAACTAGTCAAGCACATCAATTTTAATTATTTCTGGGCACCTCCTCTCCTATTAATGTTGAACAGGCAATCCAATTGGAGAAAAGGGTCCCAAAAATAGGCAATAGAGTCAGACATAGACTCTAATCCCACAGATAGTATTCTCCCAAAAAGACCAAGGTACACGTGTTTACCATATGTGCAGAGTCCTTTGCAGGCTCCCTGGTTGTCAGATCAGACTGTGATCCCTTGTGAGACGAGGTTAATTTATTCTGCAGGTTTTTTTTGTAGTGTCCTTGACCTCTCTGGCTCCTACAATTCTTCCTTTCCCTCTTCCACAGGATAACTCATATCAGCAAATTTTAACAAGATATTTATTTGTTTGTTTGTTTGTTCTTGTTTATTTATTTATTTAGAATCTTCCTACATATCTAATAACTATTTATTTGTAGGTATACATGTACCATGGAAGCATGATTTTCAGAGGATAACTCTTGAGAGTCAGTTCTCTCTTCCTTCAACCTGAACTTGGATCCCGGATTACAAAGGTAGGTAGTCACCCTTATTCTGATTAGTAAATATATGTTAATTATTTTAAGTTCTCTATAGTCTGACATGCATTTTTTTTCTGTCAAGCAGAGTTGCAACATCTTGCTCTAACCATTTTAGACAAAGCAAATAAGTCCTATGAACCTTATTAAACACATTCTACACAACAACAATAAAAATGTCAGACTGCTCTGCCATATGATTTGTTTGTTTGGAAATATTTTTATATTTCTAGAATAACTATGTTCATGGTGCTCATTTACTCAAGTAAGCAAATCTTCCCTTTGCAGTGTTAATGGCTGAGTGTTGATCATGCTGACACAGTACTTTCACTCTTCAGTCATTTTGTTGTTAATGGCACTCAAGACATTACTTAGCACCTAAGCAAAAGCCAAAATAGGCTGTATATGTTTAAATGAACATATTAGTCAATAATTTAAGCTTACCTAGTACTTACTAAGATGAGTGTAACTCAGTGTTCAGGCTAGTCGTATGTCAACTTGGCACAAGCTAGAGTTATCTGAAAGGAAGTAACTGAGAAATTGAGAAAATATAAAATCCAGCAGTAAAACTTTTTTTTTCATTACTAATTTATGGGGCAGACCAAGTTCAGGGGTAATGGCTATCTGAGCTGGTGGACCGGGATTGTGTATATATACATCCATAAAGCAGACTGAGCTACCCATGGAGAATGGAGACCAAGCCAGTAAGGAACACCCCTCCATAGCTGCTGTATGACTGTTTGAGTTCTTCTCTTGATGATGAACAGTGATACATAAGTATTATCCAAAGAAACACTTTCCTCTCCAACTTGATTTTTGGTCATGATATTCCATGACAGTTATAGAAATCATAATTAAGACATTTGATTTGAATAGACATCTTTAGGCAAAGTTACATTCACTTTTTACAAATGTGCACACATAAAAATACTGCATTCTATGTATTTGTCTATTTTCTATATAGAACTGACATAATTCAAGTAATTAATAGTCTTAATTAACCATAAATATGTAATCATAATAACAAATATATAATCTTACTGGTTCTATAATTAAGTGTTCCACAAAGATTTACTCACTCATACCAAGAGTCTATTGAAACACACATTATTAACAAAATTTACAGTTGAAAATCTAAAAAGCAGATATTTTAAAACTATTTTGATGCAGTTTACAATAGATATTGGTTAAGTAATTTTGCTAGATAGTAATAAATCTTTCAAGAGTTAAGGGAAGGCTTTTGGATATAGAAACTAGAAACTGTCCATTATGCCTGGATGCTCAATAAAAGATCTGTTACAATATAGCAAAGAGGAAAACACAGTAGTTTTGTAAGAGAAAATGTATTCAATGTTTAATAGAATCCAGTGCATCACCACTAAGAGGACAATGCTTAACTAGAATGTGATGTGACTGCAGGATTAAATTGGCAATATTAAAATATCATTTATGGATTAATATTTGTCTTGGAATGAAATCAATGACTTTGAATAATATGAAGTCTAAGAATATCTGTGTTGTCACTCCTTTAGCAAGCATGTTTCTCCCCAACTTTAAGTGGGATAAGGGAAGAAATATATTTTAGAATACCAATATGTAGAATTCTATTTTTAAAAAGAAAATTGTTCCTTATATAAGCAAATAAGTATCTTATAACAGAAAAGTCATTGATACAATGTTTTAAAAATTTCTAGCACTCAGTGTACTGTATTGCATACTCATGTATGAAAATCATGCATTAGCTAACATATTTTTCTAAGTACAATTTCATAACAATGAAGCTGAGTTTTATTTGAAGAATTTTAATGCATTTGTGGTTTAACTTATTAATTATATTAGACATGCAATCTTTATGTTTTATTTTCCTCTTTATATTTTGAACTAAAATTTCTCAGAGTACCACAGACTTGGCTGGCAGAAAGCCAGCGTTCACTAAGCCAAGGACAAACACAAGATTTAAGAATGCATATATGTGTGCAACTCAACAGATTGATGCCTGAAGAAAGAACTCTAGATGTGTGGATATTTCTCGATGAGAGAATTACTGTGTTTACAATGAGGATTGATTGTCTTGTCTGCCTCAAAAGGAAAGATAAATAGTATGACTGTTTTTTAAAGATAAAAAATAAAACAGAAAAAAGTAAAAGAAAAGTTAAACCTGCCTAGTCAATTTGATGATTTCAGTTGTCTCTCATGGTCACAATGAAATAACTGAGTACGAGACAGAGTGCAGTTGGGTGTACAAATGATGAATATCCCGAAGAAAACCTCATGACAACATAGCAACTTGAAAAATAAACTCGCACGTTCCTCATCCTACATTGCTCGCAGAGGTTTACAAGCATCTTGAGATACTTTAATACCTCAAATTTAGGTATTTAATTTGAATTTATTTCAGATTGGAAGTGGCATGGCTGTCTGATTAGTTACTAGCTATAAATGAAGTATATTTTATAGCACCACAGTTTGTCAATTGTGCATAATTTGATGGTATAGTGAACAAACACAAATTTTAACTACATTTTTACCAAAATATGATAATTTGTAAACAAATTTAGGAAGAGTTTATGCTAGATTTTTTTTATTTTACTCTTTCACGTTTTAAATTTGTTTGTGCGTGTGTGTGTGTGTGTGTATGTGTGTCTGTTTATGTGATTTTAAAAGTTTACATTTTAAAATATACAGCTTTTACTGCTTTCCTGGAAATAAAATCTATCACATTTTGTGGACTTGAGGCTGCTTTTTCTATTTTCCAACTTCCACATCAAACAGATTTCAAAGTTAGGAAGCTAATTTCATCATCTCCATTTTTCATTAAGCTAAGCAGTATTCCATTGTATAAATGTCCACAATTTCTGTAACCATTTTTTGGTTGAAGGGCCTCTAGGTTGTTTCCAGATTCTGGCTATTATGAATAAAGCTGCTGTGAACATAATCGAGCAAATATCCTTGTTGTATGGTTGAGCATCTTTCCAATATATGCCCAGGAATGGTATAGCTGGGTCTTGAGGTAGTACAATTCTCAATTTTGGGGGACCCATTTTCCATTCAGTAATGAGTTGTTCTGTTTACATGTACTTTTAAGCTTTCTATTGTTTCTACTGTTGTTGATATCCATCTTTAATCCACAGTGGTCAGATAGAATGCAGGGTTTTAATTCAATATTCTTGCATCTGTTGAGACGTTTTTTACTTCCAGGATTTTGTCAGTTCGAGAGAAAGTTTCATGAGTGGCTGATAAGGTGTATTACTTTCTGTTGAAGGTGAAAAGTGTGAAGTCTGATTTGTCACCTTAAAAAATGGCTACATTGGCTTACTTTTTAGTTCTACTTGTTTAGGTACATCTTTTCCATCCTTTTACCCTAGGCCGATGCCTATTTTCTTGATGTTAAAGTATGTTTCTTGACTGCAGCAGAAACATGGATCCTGTCTCTTTAATCCATTCTAGTAATCTCTCTTTTTATTCTAGGGTTGAGACATTTGATATCAAGAGTTACCAATTAGCAGTGTTGGTTGATTACTGGTTTTTTATGATGCGCCCCCTTTTAATTTGCTACTCTGATATTATTTGTTCCTTCTGAGTTTTTGGCCTGGTCAGCCTCAGGTTGAAGCTTTCTTTCAAGTGCAATCTGAAGGGCTGGATTTGTAAACAGATGTTGCTAACTTTGGCTATATCACAGAATGCTTTTCCTGCTCCATATATTGTGATAGAAAGTGTTGCTATCTGGACTGGCATATGTGGTCTCTTAGTAGGTACCTTCTTATTTTGGTTAGGGAAATTTGTTTCTATGATTTTGTTTAAAATATTTTCTGTGCCTTTGACCTGTTTTTTTCTCTACTTTTCCTATTCCTATTATTTGTAAATTTCATATTTTCATAGATTTTCACAGATTTCCCAGATGTTTTACATCTGATTATTTTAAGATTAACATTTTCTTTGACAGAAGTATACCTATTTCTACCTTGTCTTAAATGCCTAAGATTCTCTCTTCCATGTCTTGTATCTTGTTGATAAGGACTAACTCTTAGGTTCTTGTTTAAGTCCTAAGGTTTTCGCTCAGTTTGAGATGTCTTTATTGATTATAAACTCACTTTCATGTCTTAAGCTTCTTTTTTCATTTTATTCCACTTATTGTTTATATTTTCAAATATTTCATTAATAGATTAATCCATCATCTCTCTAAGGATCACTAAAATATTCACAAAGGCAATTTGAAGTCACCATCCTTTGTTTCAGTTATATCACATTTTCAGGGCCTATTGTAGCATATTTTTAATTTTGTGTTTGCATCTATGTATCTCGGGTTTTGGATTACTGATTCTGCTATCTGGTTTCCTTTGTTTTTGTTGTTGTTTTGTTTTTGTTTGTTTTGTTTTGTTGTTGGTTGGTATTAATTTCCTTAGTTTCTATCACCCTCTCAGTGCTTAGGAGGATATGGTGATTCTGTGTTGCATGGTAGGAAATATTTCTAAGATCTTGCCAAGTGTGGCTATGAGGGTTCCACTTGGAATGTGTTTCTAAGTATTGGAACTGACACTAAGGAATGTGGATAAGCATGGGGTTAGGAAACTGAAGGGGTTCAGAAGGGAGGAGAGCATGGTGTGACACTATAATCTGTGGTAGTCTCCTAGAAAGTAAGGCAGAGATGAAGGAGCAGCCGAAGCAGGCAGACTGGAGCAGAGTGAGGAATAAACTGGAGGGTCAGACTTGGAGGACAGTGAGAAATGTGAAGATCATCAGCCTGTTTCCCTGGTTAGCATGGCCAGCTTGTTTCCAGGTAATGGCTATGAAGTTGGCAGCTCAGAGAAATGAGCATGGGTGGAGATGAAGACTATAGGAAAAGGTCTTTGTGGTGCCCTGGGAATGAGAGGAGAAAGGGAAGCTTCAGTATGCACTCTGCTACAGTGTTAGGAATGAAGCTGGTGAATTTGATCTGTAGTAGAAGAGGGAGAGTGAAGATTGTTGACCTTCTTCTCTTGCTGGTATGACCAGTGGTCACTGAGGTCTTAAGGGAAAAAAGAAACCAGCATATTTGGTGACATATTCTTGATGTTAGCCTGTACAATTTTAAAGGAGGAAACATATTCTGTACCACGTGTTTATTTTCATGACATATTTTAAAGAGAGCATTACTGCATCTTGTAATATTAATCACTTTCAATACTTTGATGCTGCTTTGTAAGACTGATGTTTTGAAATGAGGGAAGCAGAGGTTGGCATGATTCATGCCATTAATGTTAGCTTTCTTTGTTCTTCTGCAAGATGAAGTTAGAGATGAGAAAAGAGTTAGGGACGAAGCCGGGGTACATAATAAGACTGAAAAGAAAAAGAAAAGAGTGAATTTGTAGATAATTTGACAATCTTGCAGTATCTTAAGGTCTCGAAACTGGATACAGAAGACGAATGCAGTTATTAGAGTGTTAACCTGATGTTAATAATCTATAAGCATATTGTCACAGTGTGGTTACTGTTTTTTTTTATGTGCAATAGATTTTTTTAATTTTTATTTTTTTATATTAATCACAGTTTATTTACTTTGTATCCCAGCTGTAGCCCCATCCCTCATTCCCTTCAAACTACTCTTTCTCACACATCTCTTCCCTGCCCCTCCCTAAGTCCACTGATAAGGGAGGTCCTCCTCCCCTTCCATCTGACCCTAGTTTATGGTGCTGGTCCAACTGGATGAAAATGGTCTAACATGCAGAAAAATGAAAATAGATCTATATTTATCAACCTGCACAAAACTAAAGTCCAAATGGATCAAAGACCTCAACATAAAACCGGACACACTAAATCGGTTAGAAGAAAAACGTGAGGAACAGCCTAGAACTCATTGGCACAGGAGACAACTTCCTGAACAGAACACCAATAGCACAGGCTCTAAGATCAACAATTAGTAAGTAGTTACTGGTTTTAACCTACTGGGTTGTGTCTTTAAATACTAATTTAACCTGGCAAACTTTAGCCTGAACATAAGAGAAAATTTACACATTAGAATGTGTGACCTTGAACTTCAGGGGTTAGACAAACAGATCAGTGATGAAAAGCATTTCCTGCTCTTGCAGTGGACCCAGGTTCAATCCTAGGCACTCACATAACAGCACACAAGTGTCTGTGATTCCAGCTGCAGGGTATTCAGTGTACATTTCTGGCCTTTCAGGCACCCAAGTTGTTTACAAAGTACAAAACATCCAACACTTAAAATAGAATAAATAAAGTAAAATGAAATAATAAAATAAAAATGTGAACTTTGTAGAAAATATATGTTTTCGAGTTTTTTTTTTTTTTTATCATTTTATTACCTTTTTATCCACCAGGCCCAGATCACAGTTGCTCATAAGGAAAATGTTTGGGAAAAATATGTGTAACTGTCTCGTGAGCTGCTTTGGTCACAGGCCACACAACACACACCTGCAACCATTTAGGACTCTTCACTGCGGCAAGTAACAGCTACAAAAAGGAACTTTTGTCTTTAGTGAAGAGTCAAAAAGCAGGCTTCGTTATATACCCAATTTGCTTTTAGCAGGAAAGTGCTTGACCATTTTGTAGCTATAAAAAGTCCAGTGGCAGAAATTAAATTACTGACCCTGAGACAGTTATTTTTTTAATGGAAGAGTAAGTTTACCCTTTTAACCATTAATCAAAAAGAAGGAGGTGAAACTTTAAGAGGAATAAATTTTCAAGGCAAACTTGAAGATTGAAGTCCTATCCCTTGTGTACTATGACGTTCTAATAAAAATGGCCTTACCTGTGTGCATTTTGCCTCAGATTTCAAGTACAGTAAACTACATTGGCAAGGCCAGACTCATAAACACTCACAGAAGGAAGGGTCATTCTTCATCTTCTCCTCAGATTATTTGCCTGCAACAATCTCATGTCATAAAAAGGCATATTTTATATGGTGGACGAGGAATGTTTCAGAAATGTCTTTATAGTGTTAGTATCAGAACTGCTTTAAAATAATAAGAGAAAAAGAGATAGAGAGGCCTGTATGGAAAGACATAAACATGAAATGGGAAAATGAGCTATTAAAATATGTGTACGTATGTGTACACATAATACATAATACATATAATTTTAATTATGTACTCACATACATAGATATTTATTCTCCCATATTTTATTCAGAAATCTTTATATTATATAAAAATCATGATGTTGATGGGTCATAAGTATTTTTAAATGATATAGGATAACACTTTGAATAGTGTAACATACATCTGGAAATGAAGGAAAAACAACAGACTTTGAAAAACTAAATTGTCATATAATACACAAGAAACAGGAAACATACTGATTCAATCGCATTTCTAGTTTACAAGATGTATGAATTTGTAGTTGGTTTTCCAGAAACTTCCATAACATTGTTCTATGTGTATTAGGCAGAGGTCTAATGATTCTAAATCTACCAATTTAATCAGTTGAGCAATTCTACCCTACTGATGAGACGTGTCTAAATCAAATTAAATGTTCCAGTCATCACTTCATCTTTCCTCTCTCTTGATTATTTTCTCATTCTTGTCCCACTTCTTAATTGTTTTCTAGCTAACTTTCTCTCTAAGCTTTCCAGCTTTGACTAACATAGTTTAGTTTCTTCCTAATGAGCTGACAAACCTCAACCAAATTCAAATAATAATCTAAGAGTTCTGATAAGTTTTTTATGACCACTCTTCATGTCAGAGTCACACAGTAATATGTAGGAATACAGTTGGTTAAGAGATTAAGAGTTGGAAATGAAAGTTAAGAAACCTAGCAAATATTCTGATGTCAGAATGTAAAATTTTATTGATATAATTGATTAAAATAGTTAATAAGGAATATTGATTTTGGGAGAGTGAGAAATTGCATGTCTACTATACACATAAATGAACCTGAACATCATGTAAACTATTAATATTTCAAAAATTAATGAACACTAAGATTCTGTTAACAAAAAGAGATAAGCTTAGTTTTTCACCATACTTTTGAGATTTTGCATGTGCTCATTAATTTTTAAAATAATGTCTGAACCTGTAAAACATGAAATTATCAGAAAGTAGTAGTGACACAGATCATAACTAGTATGTATTTTTGACAGTTATTTTGAAAAAAGTAAATGACTTTAAAGCTGTTAAACTGAAGAATATTTCATATTGTATAAAGACATTTTATATGTAGAACATAAAATGCCATTTCTGATGTTTAGTTTCACTAATTAAATAACAACAACAAAAATCCACCATCATAGATAGCATCACAATATATTGTGCAAATGAAGCTAAACAGTTGCACTTTAATTTTAGATTTAATTTCAAATCAATTTTCTTTTAATTGCATTGTTCTTTTAATCTAAGGTCTCAGAGCAAATGAAGTGTCACAGGAGCAGAGAAGTTGTAAGGACAGAAAAAGAGGACTAAGTAAACACTCTTTTTATAGTTCCTATAAGAGAAACTAGGTTGTTAAGCTATCCATCTCAGTTAATCTATCCTTCCTTGGTTTCCTGTGAAGACTAACGGCTGAATTATAAGAAAATACTGGAGTTCTTTTTTCAGCCATTTTCAATAATTATTTTCCTGAGGCTTTACTTGATTTCATGGACTATTCTGTACTTTGCCAATAAATTACTTTTGTTTGCTAAAGAGATACTGATCTGTTTCTACAGCTTGCAAACAAATGATTCCCAAAGACACAAACATTGTTTATTCGTTATCATTGATCTAAGGACTGTCAGATGACTTGCAGTCATAGTTTGGAATAAGCAATTTGCTGAAAAAAATCAATGTAATGTTTTGCCTTGAACATAAAATCAGATTAAAAGCAAAGCTGGTGGGGAAGAGAAAGGTCTTCCTATCCCTTCTAAAATTATGAAGATAAACAAACAATCAATTTTCTTATCAGCTGATTATATGGGACAGATTCTGCAAATCTATTATTTTTATTGCCATGAATTATCTTGTAGAATACACCACGAAGCTGCAACAATGAATAGGAGGCAAGGGCTCTTCCAAGGTAAAATTGAAAGTTCTATAAGCAATGTGCTTAATAACTCCCCTCTCTCTGTAGACAACATGTCTGCCTTTATTCTTTCCAAACAACATTGTTTTTCATTTTACCAAGAAAACATAAGTGAATAAAGAAAAAAAATTACTGGAGATTTATTTTATCTACTTTTCTTCAGTTTCTTTTTTTTTTTGTATCAATAAAATAGTTTGATCTTTTCTATCCCCTGCTCTTCCTTATGTATTCTGCTCTCCACCCCTACCTCACTTCTGTATTCTATATATCCTGTTGATTTTATCACTCTCCTCAAATAATTCTACTTTTATTATAATGCCTTTAAAAAGCTGTGAAAGAAAACATAGAATTTCAGTCTTTCCGAATTTAGCATAGTTTCTCTCACACCACGCAACCAAGTGGCAACTAGTGTGCAGCACAGAACACCATGTCCCCTGTCTCGATAGGGGCGGAATATTCCTTTATGCCTCACTGACTTTATTCACTATGTTGTGGATACCTAGCCTATTTATGTAGCTTAATATAGTGAGGATTCCCACAAATTAAATTCAGGACGTGAAGTCTAACTTTTAAAATAGTAGAGTTTATTTTTTAAATATCAGTCTTTTTTTTTTTTTTTTTTTTTTTTATTCATATACTTTCTTTCACTCATCTCATGAAAACCACTATCCTCCTTCTACGGGATAATACTGCTTGTAAGCCTTGCTTTTTTTCCCATGGTGTCATCTCATTGCTTTGACAAAATGTTTTTACATTGGACAGATCGGGGAATAAGTCCTTGGATTATTTATCAAAATATTATGCTTTTGATTTACCAGCCAACTTCACCAGAATTCAATTAACAGGATTCAAAACACACATGTTTTGCTCTTATCTATACTCAGTACTACTTTTGTGTGGGTGGCTAGTTTCCACTTTCCTGTGAGTAATCAACATGTTTACTTAAAATGAAAAGCTGTGGTTTTACAATATCCTTCAGTGAGAAGATCTGGGAGGACTGGAGGATGAAAGATACATTGTATTACATTTTCTAAGAATATATATAGTATATATGCATAATATATACATTCATTTTTACACACTGAATATCTAACATTATTTGACAACATAAATATCTATTTGCTGATGATTTTTTACCCTATCCTCCTAAAGTAAGATCCAATTTACCAAAAATCTAATTGAATATATTCAATCATATCTTCAAACATGTCCTGTTATTATTTATCTGTTTCTTGTCTCAGCCAGTTATCAGCGGTGACTTCAGTGTCAGAAAATGAAAACTTCATCAAGCATATTCTGATAGAGCTCAAAGAATGCTCATCATAGTATAAAATTTGTGTTAATGTCTATGTATTGGGGGGTGGGGGAGAAGCAGTGTCAGTAAAAGGAAAAGCATGGAACGGAGCTAATTGCACCTAACCTGAATGGAAGCTATGGACATGAAAAAAACTACTAAAAGCTGTTTTAAATCCATGGTTCTGATACTAGAGTGACATCTCTTTGAACAAACCCTGGCCATGGAATAATCTTGAGCAAAGAGCATTTCTGAAACTATGATGCTCTGAAGAGCTTGAATAGTTTAAGTCTGGGTGTTTGTCTGTCAACTATACCCAGTAGGTGAGAAGGCAATTGATAATTTACTATGGCCTGCAAAGGACATTGTCTCTGTGCCTGGTCATGCCACCTTTTTGTTTAAATGAGCACTTTTCAAATATATTTTAGAATTGGAATCATAGACTTGACCAGGGATTTCAACTGTCTGAGATAGCTTGATCTGCACTGCATACAGATATTGTGACGCTGGTCAGCCAGCCACTATCTCCAATCCAGCATTGATTTTCTTCGTGTAGTTGGCAAACAAGAGACACCTTGCCATATGTGGTTTGTGGATGTCTCCTCCTTTACTTTTTTATAGTTTTTTTTTCTCCCAAATAACTTGATATTTTTTAAACATCATACTACTCACATTAACAATTACAATTATCCAGGTTTAATTCTCCTGTACCATATTTTACAACTTTATAAAGACAGATAGATATAAAGGCAGATAGACATACACACACACACACACACACAGAGAGAGAGAGAGAGAGAGAGAGAGAGAGAGAGAGAATTCTGAATTGCCCATCTTATAGTAGAAAGCATACACACTAAATGGGTAAATTTTTTCTTTCATTTGTTTTATTGATATTTTCTTTTCTTGAACTATCAGTCCATGTAACAGTAACTATTGCAACACCACCATTAATGCATTAATTGTTAAAGTAATGAATAATTCTTACTGAAAAAAAATCTTGACTAAAGTAGAATCTGAAGACAAAAAATAAAATATAAAATAATACTTGTATATCATCTTGCAAAAGCTCATATTGTTAAAGTGTATTTTAGATAATCTGGTTTCTCTGTGGATGAAAAAATTTTTTAGATGTTATGTACTTTGCAATGCTTTTGAGCAAGTACTACCATGAATCAACTCAGCCAGCACTTATGAATTTATGCGGTGAGTGAGGAACTTTTTGCAGGACAGTGCGAAGAGGAGATGCAGCTGTTTTGTTCTGTTTTTTTTTGTATTATTATTAATTTTAAGATAGTATTTGTATTAGTAGTGGAAAATATATATCATAAGCCAGTAATACGTAAGGTGTTTTAAAGGGACTATATCATCATATCACAAGCAATGTGATGAAAGGTGAAACAGTTACTAAGCACAGTATATAGATAAATGCTAGATGGGGAGTAAATGACTAAAGACAAACACTATGTTTGACACGGTGGTAAGACTTCCCAATTTACACACTACTTATAAAAGGCCTGTGTATATACCAAGAGAAAATAATGACTTATTTTTCATAATTAATAAATAATGCCTAAATAACGCAGACAAATGATAAGGATATTTATAAAGCTTTAAAATCTAACTTCCCATTTAAACACTGATGAAATTTATGGTTGCAGTAAGCAGTTTAACATGCTTTGGTAAGTAGCAGCCGATATAAATTTTTGTTATTCTAATAACTGTAGACATACCTGTGGAAACTTTATACAAAAAGGAACAGTCACAACTTCCCTTCTATTAAACTAAACTTTGAATTTGAACCTTGTATAGAGTCTAGGTTACACGTCTGTCATTTATAAGATTAGAAAACTTGAAAAATATGTAAAACTAACAGTGGCAAATATTTAAGAATTAGTGATCATGTTAGCCTGGAGGAAGGGATGCCAAGACCCCTCACAGTTCTACACCTTTCAATTAGGACATTCTAGAATGTTAAAATATCATTAAAGGAAACAGTTGAGCAACAATCTGTTTTAAAAAAGCAGTTATACACATAGGCAGCAGGAAAATATTAAAGAAAATTAGATTTCCTAATTTTAAAGCAGTGCAAAGGTAGTGTGCTGAGGTCTACAGCAGCTTCCTAGTCAGCAGACTTGAGACAGACACTGTGCACCAAGACGGCTGTGGGACCACTTCTTTTCTAGCCCCTCAACAGGTGAATAGTCCCATCCCATTTTCCCTACAGTGGTAGACACAAAGGATGGGAGGAGTCTCTGTACAAGAAGATCCTCGGTTTATTTGTGGACATATGTGTTCCTGAATGCTGTGTGTTTGCTTTTGATTGTGTCAATTTTTCTGGGTCCAGGTGTGGTTCTTAGATTAATGCCATGTGTTTTCAGTCCAAGTGCACTGCCTATACTGTAGAAACAGTGTGAATGCATCTGTCTCTCAAATAATCCTTCTAAAATGTCCCATTTTATGGCAGAGGCCAGAAGTCTAATGGCCTACATTTCCCCACCACACAGTAGCTTTTGGTGTTTTTTGTTTGTTTGTTTGTTTGTTTAAAAAAAACTTTTAAAATTTTATTTATTTTTTATTAAGTACAGTTTATTCACTTTGAATCTCAACTGTAGTCCCAACTTCCCTCCCTCATCTCCTCCCATGCCCCTCCCCAAGTCCCCTGATAGGAGAGGTCCTCCTCCCTTCCCTCTGACCCTAGTCTATCAGGTCTCATCAAGACTGGCTGTGTTGTCCTCCTCTGTGACCTGGCAAGGCTGCTTTCCCCCTCAGGGGGAGGTGATCAAAGAGCCAACCACTGAGTTCATGTCAGAGACAGTCCTTATTCCCATTACTAGGGAACCTACTTGGAGACTGACCTGCCATAGGCTACATCTGGGTTTCTAAGTTATCCCCATGCATGGTCCTTGGCTGGAGTATCAGTCTCAGAAAAGAACTTTTTCCTCATTATGTTCAGGTCAGATTCTCTTGTCAGTCACCCCCGTAGCCTGTACTAGGGCAATGATCAACATCAATTTATCTTTACAAAATAGTTTTTTTCACAAAACTACAATTTATTTCTTAGATGATTCTGCTCATTGGTCAAAAAAAAAAAAAAAAAAAAAAAGAAAAGAAAACTGAGGGGAGCATTCTGTTATGTATAGTAGATCATGGTGCTATCTAAATTAGATGAAAACAAATTTCTTTCCTTAACATATTTGCTTCATAATAAAAGTTATTCATTGTAACCTTTTCATTTTACCTAATAAAGATTTCCTTTTAAAATAAGCATACATATATGTGTGTATGTATGCACACATGTTATTGTGTGTTGGCTTGCATCTGTGCATGCAGTTGCCCTGCACATATATGCAATTGCATGTCTCCACAAATATTGACATTCGCTGTCTTCCTTGGCCTCTCTCTGTTGTATGTATGGAGGTCTTCTGCTAATTAAACTATTTCCTCCTCAGGGGCAAGCCTTAGGAATTTGTAAATTTTGGAAATCTAAACTCTGCTTAGTCCTCATACTTTTATGACAACCATTTTATTCATTGAATCATCTCTAACCACAAACTCTCTTCCCTTTGGATCTCAACTATGAGTTGTTAATCTGCTACAGTGTATCAGTGTATTAAGCCAAACATAAAGGGAAAAAGGTTCCCTGCTTCAATCAGTATTGTGTTATTCATTTTCATTTTCAGTACACAAATATAATTTCTATAGCAAAATCATGTGGATTACCATGCTCTTGACAGGAAGTATTTTTTTTCATAAAGCAAAAAAATAATAATGACTCTGGAAAGTCTGATTTATGACATGGGTAGGAGTTTGTCTTACAACAATGGCAATTTTGTCACAAAAAGTGCACTGTCTACAATCTGGAAACAGCATAGAACAGGAAATAGATCAGAAGTTGCTCTATCCTTAAATATTTAAAAATAAAAATTTGGATATTTGTATTTCTTGAAAATCATTTTAAACACATCTCAGGACAAAGAAATAGGTCAAAATGCATGTAAGTCAAAGGGAGAATTGATGAGATGAGAATCTGGAAGACACATTGTAGTAAAAATCTCTCAAAAAAAAGTTTGTTCCTTATAAACTGTTCTCATCATGTGGATCAGCAGTGAAAGACTTCTCTTGATGGGACCAAACCAACACTGACATTAAACCTGCTATGTGTTTGCTATCTAAAAGTTGCGTTGTCATTCATCAAGAATGCAATCTTGACTGCAAGCTTTAGAACCATTTGATTTGATCTGTTATCCAGCTCACAGCTGGTTGAAGGGTTTAACAATATTCTAGAGCCAAGCTCATAGTATCATCTACCTTGTCCAATTTGCTTTTCCATGTGTCAGAATTCATAAATCACTAGTATTCTCCATTCTGGAAGACAGATAGCAGAAGTCTTTGTCTTCAACCTTTCCTTTCATTTTTTTCCTGTTTTTAACTGACAGCATATCATTTATAGTATATCTTCACCCTGAATAGTATCTGTTTTTTTTTTCCTGTAGCATACAGTAATTACTTTTTCAAATAAATTAAGAGATGTTAATTATAGAAGACATATTACATTGGTATGTGTTTGTATGAAATAAAATATATAACTACTTTTAAACTACAAAATGAAGAAAAAATATTCAAATAGTGTATCTTATAGTAAATTACACTGGAATAATTTTTTAAAATGTGTTACTTAGGCTCTTAAGAGAAACATAACATATAGGGAACATATCTTTCTTGTTTGAGTGAGAAGCAGCATGCGCTAATTTGGTCACATATGTTTTATTAGGAAAAAGAAAATGATACAGCAAATTATTGGTATACATGAACTAATACCAACCCCCATTTCCTTTCATCAATAAGAGAATGAGTACAATAAATATTTTTATTTCAATATTTCTTTCAAAAATGCACTTGATTTGAAAACTAGACATATTTGTTATTAAGACTTTTTAGAAGCATTAAATTACTGAACTACTGAAACTTAAATACAAAAATGTTACCTGTTTTATGCAGGAACATTGGTACGTGTTGTCATGGTAGTCTTCAAAAAGGAAACGTCAATGATCCTTGGATATTTATAGTAATGAAGGTCTTGGAGTAATTGATGAAGATACAAAAAGAATCATATGGAATAAAAAAACAATTTTCTCTGAATCTTACAAAATGGAACACCTATTAAAACACTATATCAAATAATAACTAACTAGTGAAACTATTACAGGAAATTTTATTGTTATGCTATTTCCTGTACAAGTTTTTGATTTTGCTCATATGCAGTCTATAATTAGAAAAAATAACACATTTATAAAGTGTTATTTTACTGAATATTTTTATAATTTTACTGAAAATGATGTAAACAAATCCCAAATGCCTATATGGTAAAGTGAGGACATGCTAGGGTTCATGAACTAATAATTCAATAATTTAAAAACACTTGGTTTAAATATGGGTGACACCTGTAATGAGCTAAGTGTGGTTCTATGGTCCAATACCAGATTACTGAAATTTTAAGTCTTATAGTTTATTTCTAATTATAAGCATTAGATTGATAATTGTAATTGCAGAGGGCATTAGAAAAAAAGTACAACCTGAGGTACATAAAGTAGAATATATATAGGAATCTAGGCATAAAGAAACGAACTTTGTACTAGGATACTTAAATATGAGTAGGTGTTTTTTTAATTTTTAATTGTCTTATAATATAAAATATGAAAAATAGTTCATGCCATCATCCTGAATATTGTTTTTGTAAAATGAGACTAGAATTATGGACTCTCTTTTATTGCTCAAATTCTGTATTTCTTTTTACTTTCTTCTGTGCCTTCATTTAAATTTACTATTTATTCAAAATGACCAGATGACTCCTGTACTGAAGGTTCCCTCACAAAACAAATTTTACTGTAATCATGCAAAAGATTTGAAAAACCATAACAAAGAAAAATGTACAAGATGCCTGGTCAGTAACCTTTTGAAGAACATATCGAGGGGCTGGAGTGATGCTCAGCAAAGAGCCCTTGCGGCTCTTGCAGAGGACATCCCATTCGTTACCAAGCACCCGTATGGTAACTAACAACCACGTGTAGTTTACAGTTCTCGGGAATCCAGTGCCGTCTCCTGACACCTGTGTCCTCATGCAAGCACATGCTGTGCATGCACCCATGCTGGTAAACATTTACACACATAAACAAAAAGAAAGACACATTGAAAATATTTTCCCATTTATTTATTTTATTCACTTTACATCCTTGTTGCCCCTTCCCTCCTCCACTCCCATTACTACCCTCTCTTTTTTCCCCTTCTCCTCCCCATTTTCTCAGAAAAGGGAAGCCCCTTTCTCATCCATCACAGCTCATCAAGTTGCCCCAGGACTGAACATGTCCTCTTCCCCTGTGGCCTAGCAAGGCAGTTCCACCAGCGGAAAGTGATCTAAAAGCTAGCAAGTGAGCTCCTCTTCAATACAGTCACAACTTCCCTTACTAGAGTATCCACTTGAAGCCTAAACTACCCCTCTTTCACCTAGGTCCAGTTCATGCGTGGTGTTTGTTTGATGCTTCAGTTTCAGCAAGCCCCTCTGGGCCCTGGTGAGTTGGCTCTGTTGTTTTTCTTGTGGAGCTCCTGTCACTTCCCTGTCCTTTTCTCTTCCTTCCCACTATTCCCCAAGACTCCATATGCATTGACCAATGTTTGGTTGTGAGTCTCAGCTTCTGTTTTGAGGTGCTTCTGGGTAGATCCTCTGAGGGAACAACTCTGACTGTCTCCTATGTGCAAGCTTAACAGAGTATTGTTCATTGTGTCACGGGCTGGCACTCCCAGGGAGTTGGGTCATTGACTGGGCCCGGTATTGATTGGACATTCTGTCAATCTCTGTTCTATCTTTTTCCCTGCACATCTCCTAAGCACGGTAAATTTTGCTCCAAGTTTTTATCCCTGGGTTGGTCTTCTCAACCCTTTTCTAGACAACTAGTCTAGTTAAAGGATGTCCTCTTTAGTCTCTAAAAAAGTAAACATTTTAATATAGCATCATAAAAAAAGATAAAGAAAATGCCAAAATTCAAAGATTAACCAGGTATAGTATAATAACCAAGATTATACCAAGAAGTGAAAATATTCATCAGTAAATAAACTGCAAAAATCTTTACTGCATCTTGTTTAATAATGAGTAGTATGTCAAGGTTACCTTTTTAATTTTTATAAATAACTTCTTAGTTGCAAGAGAGGTGAGGCTCAGGGAATTTATATTAAAAGAATACAGCTGTTTTCTACTTTCTTAGCGATTATTCGCTACAACTGGAATTACTTATGAACTGATAGTTTATAATTACGAATGATTCAAAAAATCCTGCATTTTGAATTCATTAATTTCTATATACCACACACACTTGTTACCGGTACAGATTCTGCAGATGAATGTCATCAGTGGAATAACTTGATGCTCCCAATACTCTTGGGAGTAGCTGAGATTGGTATGCAGATGGTCAGCTTAATTTTTGTACAAACTTGTAATGAAAGAACAAAGAATTATCCCCTAAAGGAAACTATAAATATAGGGCAAATGACCCAACATTCACCATGCTTAAATTCTGTTTTGGTCTCCTTTACATGTAACAGATTGCCTGGAGCGGTATGGGCATCTTTTTGTGGATACCACCCCTTTCACAGAATGTCTCTAGGGTAGGAAGACTCAGGCCTCATTTTAAGCACAGTCAATCACTTTGGGGAAATCACATGCCGTTCTATCAGGCTGCAAAAATCTTTAACAGTGACAGCTTCCAAATTGCTTGGAACCCATCAGTCTCACCTAGGGATTTAGTAAAGAAAAGAAAAACAAAAACACAGCCTTGTTTTCTGTTTTCTATGTTTTTTTTTTCTTCAAAACCAGCATCAGTTATTTTTGCCTCAACTATTTCAACATGAAAATGATCCACTATTTGTCTGCACAATTTTTTTTCCCACACTGACTGAAATTCCTTCTTTACATATATTTCAAGTTCATTACAATTTATTTTTACGAGTAAAAATTCTGGTTTCTCTTTATTGAAAAATATATTATGTAGCACATATGGATGTGTAAATATGTATATAATATGAACATACATTTTGTTAAATAGAACTAAACATTTAAAAATCTAATAGTTTTTAAATTATGAGTATACACACATACCTATATATATGTATAAATACTATATTTGAAAGAGTATATTATTTTGTAACTATGGCTGTCAAAGTAGCTTCAAATAACACACATTTGCTTCTCTCTGTCTATTCAGACCTGGGATTAAAGTCATATACTGCCATTCCTGGATGTAAATCATTTTTAAAATAAATTAATTTTTCTTAGATGCATACATGAATACTGTCTTTATATCATTTTTACTCCCTCAATTTTCTTTTTTTGTTTTTTTTCTTTTATTGTTTGTTATTAGTAGTTACATTTTATTAACTCTGTATCTCATCTGTATCTCACTCCCTTATTCCCTCCCAATCCCACTCTCCCTCTCAGCTTCTCCCTGCCCCTTTCCAAGTCCACAGAATGGGGAGGACCTCCTCCCCTTTCGTCTGGCCCTGTTTTATCAGGTATCTGTTTTATCAGTCCTCCTCTGTGGCCTAGCAGAACTGCCCCTCCCTTCAGGGGTGGAGTCAAAGAGCCAGCCATTGAGTTCCTGTCAGAGATAGTCCCTGTTCCCCTTACTATGGGAAACCAATTGGTTATTGAGCTACCACGAGCTTCGTCCGAGTAAAGGTTCTAGGTTATATCCATACATGGTCCTTGGTTGGAGAAACAGTTTCAGAAAAAAACCCTGTGCCCAGATATGTTTGGCCCTTGTGGGGCTCCTATCCTTTCCCTGTCATACTAATTCACTTTCTGCCGAAGGTTTGGTTATGAGACTTAGTATCTGTTTTGAAACACTGCTTGGTAGGGTCTTTCAGATGCCTTCTGTGGTAGACTCCTGTCATATGTCCAATGCACATCTCATTTGTCTTTCTAAGTGAGGATTGATCATCTTACCTTGTGTCTGCTTTCTTGTTTATCTCCTTTAGGTGTATAGACTTCATTATGTTTATTATATCTTGTAGGTCTATATAAGCAAGTACATACCATGTTTGTCTTTCTCCTTCTGGGATACTTCTCTCATAATGATCTTTTCTAGATCCCACCATTTGCCTGCAAATTTCATGATTTCCTCATTTTTGATTGCTGAGTAGTATTCCATTGTGTAAAAATACCACAATTTCTGTATCTATTCCTCCGATGATGGATGATGTTTCCAGGTTCTTGCTATCACAAATAAAGCAGCTACAAACATGGTTGAGCAAATGTCCTTGTTGTGTACTTGAGCAAATTTTGGGTATATACCTAGCAGTGGTATAGCTGGGTCTTGAGGAAATGTTATTCCTAATTGTCTGAGTAAGCGCCAGATTGACTTCCAAAGTAGTTGTACCAGTTTACATTCCCACCAGCAATGGAGGAGGGTTCCCCTTTCTCCACAACCTCTCCAGCATGTGTTGTCACTTGAGTTTTTCATCTTGGCCATTCTGATGGGTGTAAGGTGAAATTTCAGGGTTTTTTTAATTTACATTTCCCTGATGGCTAATGAGGTTGAGCATTTCTTTAAGTGTTTCTCTGCCATTCGATATTCCTCTATCGAGAATTCTCTGTTTATCTCTGTTCCCCATTTTTTAATTGGATTACTTGGTTTGTTGCTTTTCAGCTTCTTTAGTTGTTTATATATACTGGATATTAGCCCTCTGTCAGATAAAGGGTTGGTGAACATTCTTTCCCAATCTGTAGGTAGTCGTTTTGTTTTGATGATGGTGTCCTTTGCTTCACTGAAACTTTTCAGCTTCATGAGGTCCCATTTAACTCCCTCACTTTTCTACCTGTAATTATTTTCTTCTCCTCCCTCTAAAATCTATGGCCTCCTGTTTTAAAGATTGTTAAGTGTGTGTGTGTGTGTGTTTGTGTTGTTACTATGCATATTAGTCTAGGGCTGACCACTTGAGATTGGTAACCTATCAGGGACTCAGCCCAGGAGATGACTGATTCTTAGCCCAATTGTAGCCCCAACTTATTGCCTCTATCTTCATCTAGGAGTAGAGATTCACAAGGTACCCAGTTTCCATGCTTGCTTGGTAACTACTGTTCTCATTGTGTAAGTCTTGTTTAAGATACCACATTTTTACAACTTCATGGGTGCAGCTTCTCTCTCATACATATATAGATATAATCATCTCATAGTAGGTGTTCTTATAGTCTTTGCCTTCTCTTTTCTGTGATTTTCCTTGAGATTTAGGTATAGAGGTATTGTAGGTATATCAACTTTTTTGGACACTACATGATCAGTTTTTCTTTGTATGTTTTATAGTTGTGCTTCCTGTAATGGTGTCTATCTGGTACATAAAGAACATTATTTGGGGGAGGGAATGAGGGATATAGAATTAACAAAATGTATTGAGAATTACAAAATGTAATGAGAAAAATAAAATTAATAAATAAATAAATAAAATAGAACTAGTGAATGAAAAAAAAAGAACATTATTTGAAGAAGAGTGAGAGCTGCATTTAATCTGTTAGCATAAGGATAAGAATTTATACTGTTGGACATTATAGTAGCTTAGGACATTGAGAGTAGTAAATTCTGCCCTAGGGTCCAATACCTCACTAGACATAGGAAGTCAACTATATTTACAGTAAAATATATGATCCCTCTATTGAGTGAACATGAATTCACTTATTCATTTTTTTTTTGTCTCCAAACAAAGATGACTCTACTGTACCCAGGGGATATCTGATGTGCTAGTTATTGTTGTTGTTCATACAAGGATCTACAGCTTAGTAGGACTTGTGATTGCTTTTCTCCATTGGCATAGTGCATAGTAATTAGGGACACTATGAAATCTAGTCCTCAGGGAGGTAACAGCCAGGTCAGTCCCAGGTCAGTTTCTTCAATCCTGGGTCTGAAATGTCTTCAACAATCAAGTCTGACATTCAACTTATGGAAAGCAATCAATGTTGAGTTGTTTGCCACAGAATTTAAAGAGACACTCCTGGTTAATATGGCATATAATATTTAGTAACTAGTATATAACAATAATGATTATTGGAGAATCCCGAAGAAGTTTTATATTGTTACCTTGTATCCTCAGCCTCAGGCAACATTTAGAAAGAAGATTGACACTCAAAAGCAGTTGTAAATAATGAATGGGAGGAATGAGGCCATGACTGAGTGAAGGATAATGGTCATAATAGGCAAGAAGTGGAAAGAGATAACAACCAAAACATTAAGACAAAATTATCTGAAAGTTTGAGGTTGTGATTCATTTTTTTAAAGTGCTATTTTGGAGCTCTTAAATTGTGTTATTCTAGATCGCCACAATTAAAGTCTCAGTGTTTTATTCTGTAACTACTACCTTCACATACAATCTGACAAGCAGATTATGGGGAAGCATGCATAACATGTCAACAAGATAAATATGTGTTGGGTCAGATCAAATCATTGTCAAAAGGATTGAACCTTTTAGTCAGGGTGATTCATGGATGGAACAGTAGCTCCTTGTTTAGCATTTGCTTCTATCTCGATACTGTTTCATCAATTTTTTAGATCTTAATTTATCAAAAATTTAAATAGCCTATGAGTATTTTATATGTATGGATGTATGTATATTTGTATGACACTTTAAAGAATAAACAAAACTTTGGGGAAAGTACATTTCTTAAAGAATCAATTATGGACAACACTTTCGTATCTTGATAAAGAAGTATTTTGTAATGTCAAAAATATGAAAACATATTATTATTTGGGTGTGATTTAAAACTGTAAAGACCATTAATATGTCTATGATATGGATAAGATTATCAGTGGTAAATTTTCAGACTCTGATCATTTTGTGGTCAGTAAATATATTTTCGGTGAAACCCTTCTGCATATGAAGATTTATATTGCTAATTATTACTTCCACAGGTTTTTTTTTTCCATTGAGACACAGAAAATAGTTCTGAGTTTTTGAAACCTACTGACAATTTTAGCATTTAAGAAACAGGTGTCTTATAAACTAAAATGAAACATTTTTCATTATTTTCAACTATTTTTTATTCTTTGAGAATTTTTGGCATGTATACAATTCATTCTTATCATCACCACTATTATTTCTCTCCTTCAACCTTCTATATATCCTTCACCAAATACCCCCAACCAACAACTTTTCTTCTTTTTTTTTTTCCTCTTCAACTTTATCTTCCACTTCAAACAAAGAAACATCCTGACATAGATGAGTTAGGTGCTCTTTAAGTCCCACACTTTAAAAAGGAGAAATTTGGTAGCTGATATCATATGATGAAAGAGAGTGCACTTAGGAAGACTGCATCTTGTAGATTTTTCATGCTCAAATAGGTACCCCCTAATCTATGCAGAAATTGTGATTACTCATTAGACTTAGTTGTCCATTTCCATAGTTAAATAAAAATTAAAATTCCATTTTTTACTCTTCAGTGTTTTTCACTTTAGCAACGATAAATTGATTTAAGAAAATTTGACGGGAGATCATGAGCTTCTTTCTGGGACCCATATGATTGAATGATAGATCCTGCCTAATCATCACTCCTTCCTAGCTCCTCATTTTTAAATTATCATCATTTATTACAATGTATTCAATTTTTTATCCCAGCTGTGGCTCCCTGGCTCCCTCTCTCATCTTTATGATCCCCCTAGTCCACTGATAACAGAGGTCGTCCTCCCCTTCTTTTTGACCCTAGCCTATCAGGTCTCACCAGGATTTGTTGGATTATTTTATTCTGTGGCCTGGCAAGGCTGCACCTTCCAGAGGGAAGTGATCAGAGAGCCTGTCACTGAGTTCATGTCAGAGAAAACCCCTGCTCCCCTTATTTGGGACCCCACTTGGATACTGAGTCTATTGGCAACATCTAAGTAGGGGTCTAGGTCCTCTCCATGCATTGTCCTTGTTTGGAGTATCAGGCTCTGCAGGTCCCTAGGGTTCAGTTATTTTTTGCCTTTGTTGGTCTCCTTGAGGAGCTCCTGTCCCCTCCACTTCTTTCCATCTCCTCCTTCTTTCAAACAAAGAAATCATGAAATTTTCAGGCATGTAGTAGGAACTAGAAAAGATCATCCTGAGTGAGGTAATCCAGAAGCAGAAAGACACATATGATATATACTCACTCATAAGTGGATATTAGCGATATAATATAGGATAAACATACTAAAATCTATAGTCCTAAAGAAGCCAAACAACAAGGAATATTCTAGCAAAGAAGCTCAATCCTCATTCAAAATGACAAACATGATAGATATTGGAACCAGAAGACAGGAAACAGGTCAGGAGCTTACCACAGATTGCCTCTGAAAGACTACTGATTGAGGTATCAAAGCAGAGCATGAGACTCCTAGCCAAACTTTGGGCAGAGTGGAGGGAATCTAGCTCCTCTTTTTTAATTAAACAAGAATGGAGGAATGCTAGCCTTCACAGTTTCACCAGTCTACTCTTAGCTATATAGGAACTGCTTACATCATCACCTGCTGCTACAGTCTGGTGTGCCAGGGGTGTGCTGTGGATAAAAGAATATACCCCCACTGTGCTCTCTCTATCTCACTATTTCCTTTTGTGGAAGGGACATTAGACTCTAGTGGGCTTCTATACCTTGGCCACTGGCTAGTCCCCAAATAACTGAGACAGAGACCTCTTGGAATTATAAAAGGTTTAAGGCACAGTAACTGGGCAGCTGTCAACCCTCTAAGCTCTCCAATTATATCCCAGCTACACACCCAAAGTGCGCTGCCCCAATAGTTCTGTTGCTGTTGCATAGGTCTGTTCTCTGGGCATACTTCCCTTGGTCTAGTGTCCATGGCCATACTGGCCCATGGTCACTACCCTTTCTCCATGGTATTCTCTCCTCCTGCTACATCTTCTGCTTGTCATCTGCCTCCTCTAGGGCTTGTGGTTCTCTTAGACTCCTAGCCCTGGGAACCTAAGCACCACCTCCCTCTCTTCTGCTCAGTCACAGGTTTCAGAGGACTTGGGGAGGAAGCGGGAGGGAGGGTGGTATTGGGAGGGGAGGAGGAGGGTCTTATGGGGGGATACAAAGTGAATAAAGTGTAATTAATAATATAAAATAAAATTTTAAAAAAGAATATAAAGAAACCAGGAGCTTGAGAGAGAGTGTGTGGGGAATTTGAATCTTGTGCACAGTACTTTACAAGTGAACTGAGAGGAAACTCTAATAGTTTGGTAGATAGAAATTTCACATGAAAAATTATAATTCTTGCCATCAGATTAAGAAAAAAATGCAATTCTCCTAAAGTAATTTAAAATTTCAAGGAAAGTCCAAAGTTATAAAATATTAATTATAGGTAAAATAGGGGTTTTTTTTGTTCAAATTATAATCAAATGAGGAAATTAAAAAATATATATATATATATATATATATATAGGAACTGGATAGACAACTCAACAATTAGCAGCATGAGCTGCTCTTCCAGAAGAACACCTGACTTTGTTTTTCAGCACTCATGTGGCAGGCAGCTCATTACCATCCAGAATATCAGTTTCAGGAGATCTGACAGTCTTCTGAGCTCCCTAAGTACAGGACAAATATCTAGTACAATTATATACATTCAGGAAAAACACTCATACCTTACAATAAAATAAAATAAATAAATTTAAAAACAGTTAACAATACACTTACTAAAACAAAGCATGTATGATAGTTTTCATCATTGCAACAGAACAGATTAGATCTTTAAAGGAAGTTGGTATAATTATATCGTACTCTATAATTAGGTATAATTAAAAATAGTGCCTGAATAAAGAGTTTTATTTACCTAGTATTACATTTTGATTTATTTCATGTGTGCCTTAAACACATTGGTTGTTATTTGATGTTTGATCTCTGTGTATCTGATGTGTGTGTGTGTTTTAATATTCCCTATGTTTATTGTTTTCTAATTCAAACTTGATTGACATTTGTAAAAATAAAAATAAAAAAGACATTGTTGCCTGATGAAAGGTAAAATAAATAGGGATAAGTGACATGAGAGAGAAATAAGTGTATGTTGTTTAAACTCAAAAAAGTGAGTTTTTTTCATAATTAGATTTCAGTTCAGTGTTTTGAAGCCTCCAGTTTTCTATTACATACAGGTACACCCACAGAGACAAGCAAAGTACATGTGCGATTAGGAATTTAAAGAAACCAAGAGAAAATGAGAGAGTGTGGAAAGAATTTGAGTCTTGCACACAGTATTTTACAACTGAATAGAGATGAAGAACCTCTAATAGCCTCCTAGGCAGAAAGCCAGGGTATTTAAGGAAAGTTTACACTCAGCCTGCAGTGCAAAGAGAAATCAGTGTAGCAAAGCACTGATGCATTCCATCCCATCTGAGCACTGAGGAGCTTGACCTCATTGTCCAGCCTCCATGACTGGGATGTCAAACTACAGATGGCTTCCAGGAGAGCCTGCAGATGGCTAAGATTACCTCATGGGTAATATTCTAAGGCCAAATTTGAGCATTTCTAAACATTCATTTAGTCACAGTAGAAATTACAACTTACAAAAAAAAAAAAAAAAAAAACTAATTTAAGTTGTAGTTTACTTGAGAAAGTAAAAATGTTTCCTAGTGTACAGAATATATGAGTCAAATTCCTTTTAATTTTTTTTTGTGCATTTTACAGAATACATTTAGGACACAGAAGCATATTGGAGTTTCTAAAATTTTTATTGTATATATGATTCTGGCCTTAATTTCTTAATATTCCCCCAAGTATATGTCATTTTTGCTAATCCTAAAATTGTGTTTATTTTTAATAGTTTTCCACTATTTGTAAAAAAGACAATTTACATTCTATACCCAACTAATGCACATGAATAGCCAAGCAGTATTTCTGAATTAATGTAAAAGAATTAGAAAGTCAATTTCCTACTTATTTTTGAGTTTAAAGTGCTATTCTTATTTTTATTTACTGAAATTCTATTCTTTTCATAGAGTTGTTTTAGATAGTAAAACACAATTATAGTAGTTTGACTGATTTTCTCCTTAGAGAATTAGTTTATATCTGAACAGTTAGAAGGATTAAACTGGCTAGTTTTTCATTATCTACAAATGCTAGAACACCAAAACCACACTTAATTTATAGGTAACATGCTTCATTGGAAAGCATTATGTAAGAAAGATAGTGTAAAGAGGCACACATTAATCTCACCCTTTTTCTTCAAGTTTTAAAACCACTTACCTGACTTGGTCTTTCTCAAAAGGAATTATAGTCACACTGACTATCGAGATGACTATAGAGAGAGGAAAAAAAAAAGCTTAAAATATTATAAAAGATGAAACCAACACATTTTTATTATGTCTATAGTTTCAGCAAATCAATTGATTTGGCAATTAGTTTCAATATTTGTGAAAGTCATCTGTAAAGGAAAGCAACTTGTGGATAAGAAAGGCCTTAGTGTTAGTATCCAGGTGATTCCACTGGCCTCTCAGGGGGTTGAAGGCAGCTTTTGTCATCACCTGTGGCTGTCAGGTGTGACAGTTTTATGCTGTGGGTAAAAGAGCCCCCAGCTACCCCTGAGCTCTCTGCCCTTGTGTCTGTGCCTTCTCCCATGCTCCACCCCCACTGCCTTTTCTTGTATGTCTCTCTCTCTCTCCTGTTCCCACTGTCTCCCTTACTGCATGTCTGCCTCTATCTTTTCTCCATGTCCACTCCAAGAATGTGTTTTCACGCTCTCCTCCCCCAGTTAACCTCTTAAATCAGATCTGTTGTGTGGCATAACTTCTCAGGAGCACAGTTTAGCATGTGCCTGCAAAAGATGCCACTTCATCACATCTTTATCCTGTCAGTTAAAATACCTACATAATGCTAGTGTGCTTAGCGGAGCTAACACATGTGAGGGTTAAAACCATAACTGTGGTTACTGGACATAGGGTTCTTGGAAAGGAAGAGAGCTAATGCTGTACAAACATTTTCTTTTTAATTTTTTTTTCTGTTTAAAGTAGTTTTTTATTCTCTTAATATTTTTGAATATGACATCCCTCTTTTGTAAAATTCCAGGTTTACCTTTAAAAGTATTTTCTTTTTTTTTCTTTTATTAATTACACTTTATTCATTTTGTATCCCCCCATAAGTCCCTCCCTCCTCCCCTCCCGAGCCCACCCTCCCTCCCCTTTCTGCATGCATGCCACTCCCCAAGTCCACTGATAGGGACTCTCCTCTCCTTTCTGATCTTAGTCTATCAGTTCTCATCAAAATTGGCTGCATTGTCCTCTACCATGGCCTGGTAAGGCTGCTCCCCCCCTCAGGGGGAGGTGATCAAAGAGCAGGCCAATCAGATTATGTCAAAGGCAGTCCCTCTTCCCATTACTAGGTAACCCACTTGGACACTGAACTGCAATTTTTATTTTTATATTAATTAGAGTTTATTCATTTTTTATCCCAGCTGCAGCCCCCTCCCTCTATCCCTCCCAACAAAACTCTCCTTCCCTCATCTCCTCCCATGCCCCTTTCCAAGTCCACTGATAGTGGAGGTCCTCCTCCCCTTCCATCTGACCCTAGCCTATCAGGTCTCATCAGGTTTGGCTGCATTGTCTTCCTGGCCTGGCAAAGCTGCACCCCGCTTAGGGGGAGGTGATCAAAGAGCCAGCCACTGAGTTCATATCAGAGACAGCCCCTGTTCTGCTTACTAGGGAACCCACTTGGATACTGAGCTGCCATGGGCTACATCTGGGCAAGGGTTCTGGGTTATATCCATGAATGGTCCTTATTTGGAGTTATCAGTCTCAGAAAAGATCCCTGTGCCCAGATTTTTCGGTTCTGTTGCTCTCATCTTTCTCCTCCTTCTTTTATTCTTCCTCCTCCTCCTTCTCATACTGTTTTATTTTTAATAAGCAAGCAAACAAAGAAAATTCCCAATCAAGAAAGCAGCTGGCAAGTAACTTGCGAATACTGCTGACCAGATATTGTACATTCATGTACAAACAGCCTATTCTACCCTAAGCACATGTGGCTGGTTCCTGGCCTTTGTGCATGTTGGGAAGTGTCCTTACATTGCAGTTGATGGAGCTAACTACTTCAAAACAAAAACAACCATTTAGGAACTTCCTACAAAAAGCTTGTCTTTCTTCTTAGTTGTAGACAAGTCTAAGATTGTTGTGGTGGACTTAGATCTTTCAAGGGCAACCACTCACTGAAGACAGTCTGTTAATGCTTTGTCAAATATGTGCCTCAGATTTTCCAAGGAAAGGATTGCTTTTGCTACAGCAATAGCTAAGGAAGGGATTGCAGTCAGGTTCTCCACAGCAAGAGGGTCACTGTCATTCACTGTGGTATCTACTACATTGATCAAGTGTTACTGGGCTAAGAGGAATTATTCAGTGTTAAGTAACTGAAAGCTTCAATCACCAATATCATCAGCCTCATCTTGACTTTGAAGAATTTCATTTAGGAAGAAAGATTCAAACCTCATAGGTTTGACAGTCTTAGACCAAATGACCTCAGCTGAAAATGCTTCCAATTATTCTATTTCAGGACCTAATTTGCATTCTTTATGGTAGTTTTCTTTCTTTCTTTCTTTGTTTTTGCCCTGAACTATGCTGACCATGTTCATCTTTGATCGTTGGTAAAGGCAACTGGAAGTCTGTGAAATAAATATCACATTCTGTTCCACTGAGACCAGGTGTAGGGTTTTCTACTTACAGAGAGGACACTGAACTAATTAACCTTGTTCCAAGAAGTGATTTCTGAAGAATGGTTGCATTTTAACGTTACCCTGTAGACCAGAATGTCTGCCAGATTCATTTCTGCATACCCTTTCTGGCCACCATTCCATTCATTTGGGTAAATAGAATCAGTGTTCTAGAAGGACACACTCCTGTCCCCTGGGAAATGGAACTCTATGTGCACCGATTCACAGCAAGTATTTTCTTCTTTCTTTACACAAGTTTCTACTTCAGAGAGGACACCCTCATTAATTTTGGTAACATACTTAATACAAACCACAACATTATCCATTTTCTGTTCTAAATAGATGCTATTTGTCTGATGGGTCTGTTTGTAATTCATCACCATCATGCTCTCCAGTTTCACCACAGACAATCATTTTTGGCCAACACAATGCTTAACACACATATGGATCTCTTCTGCTCTTGTTTTAAAGAAGTTTATTTCCTTTGAGTAAGACACATTTTTTGTTGTTGTTTTTTGTTTTTGTTTAGCTGTAGTATTATTGGCTTTTTGGTAGTCTGTTGCTCTTGTCCCTGCATTTGGGTTGTCTAAAACACCTTTTCATTTCTTAGAAAAATGTTTGTTTGACCAATGGCTGTTACACCTAGATTTGGAGACCTCCAAGAGACCATCAGGAACTTGCAAAATACACGAGGGTCATTTTATTACAAGTTAGAGCTTGGGCTCACACCCTCACTGACACAGCTGTTGAGAGTAGAGAGCCTCATGTTCTGGGTAGGTGGGTGATTTAAAGTTCCCAGTCTTTCCCAGCATGCTCAAAGCAGGGGAATTCCTGTCTGGCAAGCTTCTATTGGTTGAAACATAAAAGGTGATATTGCATTTTAAACTGATTGGCTATAGGAAGGCCCCCAAATCATTAATGGTCTGGCTTCCCTTGTTTGGCTGTCTTAGGGCAGAGCGGCAATCTAGGCTAGTTTCCTAGCACCTTTATCTCTAGTGAGCAGGAAAAGAATGCAGTAAAGCTGGTTCCTTCCTGCAGGTGCCTGGACATTCTCCACCTATCTGGCTTTCTTCAGGCTTGTGCTTTAAACTTTAATCCAATACCCCCCTCCCCCCAAAAAAAAGACCTATTTTTAAATTCTTTGGTCTCTCAAAGCCAAAGGACATTTGTCTGAAAAGCAAGAGAGAAAGTAAGAGACTGGGATAGTAAACAAAAGAGTAGCTTGTCTAAAAATGTTAAACCTGAAGGACGGAGCTAGGAAAATCCTTACCTGAAGGTATATAGAATGTTACAGAAGGTCAGAGTATGTATAGAAAGCCAGAGGGCATATGAACTGTATTTGTCTTGGTTTTTCATATCTGCAAATATGATTTGATAAAGAACTGTAAAGTATATTCTTCTGAATTTAAAAGGCTGGTGATTCTTTAATGCAAAATGTTTTCTTGTGCTTTTTAAAGATGGAAGAGGATTACACCTCCATGTTAGCCCAGGGTTATACAGGGTTCAAGTCATTGCTAATCGTTATATGATATATATGTCTGCCAGTTCCTGGGGGATGGATTAATGCTGTTTCTTTCCGGCTGATAGGTTTGGTGTGGCCAGAATAGTTCAAGTACAGTTTAAAATTGTTCTAAACTGTTCTGTTATACAGTTTGTTCTAAAACTTATTTGATTACAATGTTAGAACTTTTGGTTACAGGAAACTGAAAATGCTCCATGGTGCTTGCTATACCATGGGAGGTAGCAATACCATCAGCAACACTTAATGGCTTTGTTTTAAATTGCTGGCCATGACCTGTAACAACACTTGCTTATTTGCCATGTTGGTTCAGGGATAAAGAAGGTGGACCCGTGATTTTACTGCTGTCTTTGTTGAGGTTGGCCAGCTGTGTTCAGATCCTTGTTTAGTGCTAAGTAAAACTTTTGTCCTTTAAGCTTTTTGCTGTTCAGCTTCAATGCAATGTGGTAGGATCAGCAAGATTTGCTACCCCCTCTATGAACTGTATCTGATTGAAAGATTTGCTTTGATTTTAGTTCAGAAAGATATTTAAAATTATGCTAATGATTGCAGTTGGTTACAAGATTGAGTTTCACCTAGTCTTGTATTTATGTTTTCAACTTTAAGCCTAGGATGGGTAACTATGGAATTTGCCTATGTAGAACTACTTAAAATAGATAGGGTCCTAAAACACTCATCTAAGGAATATGCCAGAATGAGAGGTTATGGCATTCTGTTTTACAGGATGTAGTTTAGAGCAGATAATAAAGATAGGCAAATAGTAACTCATATGCTGGACCTCAAGCTTGTCAGAGTTCTGTAGAATATGGCATTTTAACATGTTTAACCTTACTATAACAGAGAGTCCTCAAATCCTGGCAGTAACTCCCCAATGTCTCTGAGAAGATCGGGATACAATGACAGTTAACTTTGACTCTGGATTGTGGTATGCTTACCACTGGGCAAAACTGCCCCAACTGGCCCACCACTAGGGCTCAGCCTAAATTCTAAACAAAGCTGTGGACACCTGAAGAGTCATTGTTTCACATTGCTGAAGGCAAGGTGAGGTTGATTTCTTGTGTTTTTTTTTCCACATTAACAGTCTTTCATCTTCTGTGCCTGATAGCCAGACTACCTCTGCTCATGATGCCATGAGATCACAAGAGCCAGGGACAACTGACTAGGTGGTGGACTGACTAGTCATCTCTGTCATTTTGATTGGTACATGGATTGGTACAATTATTTGGCTGACATTTCTCCTTCTCAGGTCTCTGATCACTTTGATGGCTAAAGTAAGCTAATGGTAGCTTTCTAGCTAAAGTGCAGACAATTAGATCTACTGGTAGTTCATTGGCCAATTTATTAGCTAGTTATAACTACTAGGTACTAGATCTTTTATTCAGAGAGGAAAACAGGTTTTCCTTGCTCACAGTGAGCTTCATGATAATTGCCTGTGTCTTACAGGGAATAACTGGATAAAAAGATGTAATTTTTTTAATTGAATAATTTTATTTTGTAAAGTGAAAGAATAATGTGATTAAAGATTGTTCTAAGACAAAAAATACATTTCTGTCATTTTTCTCAAGTGCTACAGTTCTGCAATTATTGACATGTCCAGAAGTGTTTTTGAATGCTGATGCTTTCTTCTACATTCTAACGTACATCCTGTTGTCATGCATATTTTTTCTTTTTTTACTATTTTTTAAATTTTATTTTTTTCTTATCAGTTACATTTTATTAACTCTGTATCCCAGCTGTATCCCGCTCCCTCATTCCCTCCCAATCCCACCCTCCCTCCCTCATCTCCACCCTGCCCCTTTCCAAGTCCATTGATGAGGGGGGACCTCCTCCCCATTCATCTGATCCTGTTTTATCAGGTATCTTCAGGACTGGCTGCAAAGTCCTCCTCTATGGCCTAACAGGTCTGCTCCTCCCTTGGGGGTGTGGGCAGGTCAAAGAGCCAGTCATTGAGTTTCTGTCAGAAATAGTCCTTGTTCCCCTCACTATGGGAAACCAATTGGCTACTGAGCTACCACGGGCTACATCCGAGCAGAGGTTCTAGGTTATATCCATACATGGTCCTTGGTTAAATGTCAGTCTCAGAAAAGACCCTGTGCCCAGATATATTTGGTCCTTGTAGAGCTCCTATCCTTTCCCCATCATACTAACTTCCCTTCTTTCATATGATTCCCTGTACTCTGCCGAAGGTTTGGTCATGAGTCTTTGTATCTGCTTTGAAAACACTGCTAGTTAGAGTCTTTCAGATGCCTTCAGTAGACTCCTGTCATACATTCAATGCACTTCACATCTGTCTTTCTAAACGAGGATTGATCATCTTACCCCATGTCAACTCTCTTGATTATCTTTTTTAGGTGTATAGTTTTCATTCTGTTTATCATATCTTATAGGTCTATATAAGTGAGTATATACCGTGTTTATCTTTCCCCTTCTGAGATATTTCACTCAGAATGATCTTTTCTAGACCCACCATTTGCCTGCAAATTTCATGATTTCCTCATTTTTGATTGCTGAGTAGTAGTCCATTGTGTAAAAATACCACAATTTCTGTATCCATTCCTCCTTTGATGGACATCTGGGTTGTTTCCAGGTTCTGGCTATTACAAATAAAGCTGCTATACATATGGTTGAGCAAATATCCCTTTTGTGTACTTGAGCAAAGTTTGGGTATATACCTAGCAGTGGTATAGCTGGGTGTTGAAGAAGCACTATTCCTAATTGTCTGAGAAAGCACCAGATAGATTTCCAAAGTGGTTGTACCAGTTTACATTCCCACCAGCAGTGGAGGAGGGTTCCCCTTTCTCCACAACCTCTCCAGCATGTGGTGTCACTTGAGTTTTTGTAAAATTTTTATAAATTCTGAAGATATGAAAGTTTAAGTTATCAGGATAAAAAATTGTTTAAGGTTATAAGAAAATGTTTCAAAGTTTGTAAATGCAGGAAGATTGGAGAGTCTAAGTAGGTGTTTTAAAGTATATAAATGTAAATTGTAATGTTATAAGAAAGTAATTTAAAGCACAGTAAAAATGGAAAATATTTCAGATTCCCCCAAGCTTTTGTTGTGCTTATGTTGTTATAAGATTTCCAAAGGTCAGAGTTTGACAGTGATAAGTAGGGTTTTGATAAGCTGATGGAGCACTGACTGCTTATTAACCAGTCATAAGCTTGACATTTCAGTTTCCTTTTGGTTGTCTTCAGGAGATAGACTTAAATTTATCTCACATCATGCTAAAAACATCTGTCTAATGTGTATATGTTGGACCCAAAAGCCACAGCTTTTACTAGGTCATAATGGCATGAGTCTACTCCTAATGTCTTATAGACACCTATTAACTGTTTTTTTTTTTTTTTTCTAAAGTATGGTTCTCAATAAAATGGTGATGTAATATGAATGAGTTTCAGGAAACCAAAAAAAAAAAATCATGAGACCTGGATCTGGCATAGCTCACATGGACCCCAGATGAGTTTTTCTCTTGGTCTTGGGATTCCTCACTTTCCCTATTTACTAGACAAATTTTAACTTTCATCTCTAGTCCAAATTTGCCTCAGTAGATTTTCACCTGGTTGACTCTATTCGGGGATCATCTATGGACTGCAAGCTGAAATCTGGAATTGCTGGAAGCTGAAATAAATCAGTCCAGCTGATGTGATGGCTCCATGCCTCTTCAACTGGATTGCTAATTAGATAGTGCCCCACAGCCCAGCCTTTGGCTGACATTTCAACTTTCCTAGTCCATGATGCCACCAGTCCTATTGTTAGAACTGAAGCAATTTCAGAAGAAGAGACCTTTGCCCAAAATCCCACCTGACATGATAAAATGCTACATCAAAAGGGGGTGTCTGACATTAGCTATTATCTTGGGGGTCTGCTTAGCTGGAGTAGGAACTGGTATTACACCACTGGATATACAAAGCCAGAATTATGACAGCTGAAAGGCAGATATTAATAAGGATATTCAATGCCTTGAGAACTTTTCTAAACCCATTTAGAAAAGAATGTTGATGCCTGGTAGAAATAGGAAAACAGAAGGGGCTTAGATCTGTTGTTTTTATAGCAGGATGGGCTATGTGCAGCCCTTAGAAAGAAATGTTGTTTTTATGTAAATCACTCAGGAATGATTAGAAAAATCCTTAGCAAGAATAACAAAAACCCTGGAAAGATTCTCCTTGGGTTATTACCCTTATATCCATCCTGATGGGTCCCCTACTCATTTTGATTTTCACATTTGGGCCTTGTATTTTAAATTGTTTTAAATGCTTGGGAGCAATACAGTAATGCTACTCAGATCCCATTGTGGAAAGGTAAACCTGGAGTACTCCAGGGGTCATATCTGGATAACCCAAGATTAGGTATTCAAATTGTTAGGCCTAAGGGGGGACCCTAGGGGACCCTAACTTCCCAAGGAGGATGAAGAGGACTCAGGAGACCTGATAGATGTAATTTGCAAGAGGTTTAATTGAGCCATCGTATGATGGGGCTGCCCCCCATAAAACCAGTGAGGAACAGCCTGAAGAGACAGAAGTCTCAGGTTTTTAAAGGAAGGAGTGTGGGAATCACGGAGGTTGTGAGCTTGGCTACACTGGATTAGTTAGTTGACATTTAAAATGATTGGTTCATTTTGGACACCAAGTCCATCTGGTCCCACCCCATCTGCATTGGGGAGCTGTAAAGTCTGGACTGGTTACTAAGCAACGTTATCTCATACTGCAGATCTGGACACTCTCCAGCAGAAAGAAAACCTTTTGCATTCCTTTGCAATGGGGTGGGGTCTTGTCTCAATTCATCCACCCCTCCTCCTGCCTTCTATAAAAGTGCGGGAAGAATTTACTTTAACTTGGGGTATAGAATTTATAAACAAACCTGTAAAGCTAGTCTGTTCCTTTCAAAATGACCATGGGAAGGGGGGAATGAGAGACCAAGGAAATAAAAAATAGTTTTGTTTTTTTTTTCGGGGATATTGGCTTAAAGCACAAGCCTGAACAAAGGCCAGCCATGTAGAGACATGTCCAGCCACCTGCAGGGAAGAACCAGCCTTGCTGCATTCTTTACCTGCCCTCTAGAGATATAGTTGAATTCCATGGATTTGTACACTATTCTATATGGTTAGCTTCTCGTAGCTCTTGTACCAACTGATCAAGTATCTACTTTTTTTTTTTTTTTTTTTTTTCCATGATCATTGCTCTAGTCACACAGTCTTGTCATTTAACCATTTTAAAGTTAGGGCTGCTGTTTTCTTAATATCTTCAGAATTTCTGGTTGTCACTAGTGGAGCTGTTCAACCCTTGATTGATGGGCTACTCTTGGCTAAGTCCAGAGCAGTGTTGCTTTCTCTAGCAGGCCTTAAGTCTCCAATACCTAATTTAGTTTTCTCCTGTTGCTCTGTGGAATGCTGACAGAAGATACCTGACTCATGATGCTTGTTGGCAACTAACACCCTTAAGGAGTTTCCTCTATTTATGGGATTATCTCACAGGGAAATTCTCATTGGCAAAGGACTACATTGTATATCTCTTGCTGATCTTCTTCTTTAGTCTATTGCTCATCTTTACCTTACATTCTACAAATCCTGGAAAGTTGTAGTCTTCTCCAGAACTCTCCAGGAAAGCCTTGACTGCATAAGTCCCTTTTCAAATGACTTTATCTGTCACAGTTAAACAATGGACATTTTGATACCTAGGATCATTTGATACCTTGGCCATTTGCTTGTCCAATTAAATAGTAATTAGGGTCAGTATCATCAGTAATTCTAATCTATTCATCCATGGGTGCTGATCTAACTTTTAAAGGTCTGAGAATATTTTTATACTGTGCATTTTCAAAAGCTAAAGTTTCAATTAATACCTGTCTCATATCTGGATTTGATATTGCCCTGTTTATAGTGTATGTTAATTTATGTAAGAAATCAGCACCAATATCTATGGGCTTTGCATAATCTTCGTGAATGACATAAATTTTTCTATGTTCTTCTAACTAATCCCAGATTCTTAAAGCTACTAAAGTACATTGTATAATAATGGAGTCATCAAATTGAATCTTCTTTCTTAAATCCGAATATTGACCTTCACAATTTTACATAACACTAATGCTTTTAAACCTACTACAATTCTCCGTAATTGCAGCTTTTTCTTGCTATTACGTCAGTCATTATAACTGGGAATCAGCTTCCAGTAGAGCTGTTGCTACAACTTTCCAGTCTTGGGTATTTAACATCTGTCTCACTTAGGAGTGAGCATATAAATTACTATTGATTCTTTCAAATGTTTACTATCTTGTATTTTTTGGGATTCCAACCTAACTATTTATTTTGTGAATATTTACCATTATATGGTATCCCCCCCTACTCCAGGTTACTTGGAAATCTATTGAGGGTAGTTACCTTTCCTCAATTGTTAGAGGTTGGTGTAATGCTATACACCCATCTTTGTTTATGTAAACCTGCCTAAGACATCCCCTCCTGGTTGATTAAACAGCCTATACCTGCCTGGGCAGGGTAGAATGAGGTAGGCATGGCTAGGGCTCATTGACTTCTGAGGAGAATCAACAAAGAGAAAGATGGGTGAGAAAAGAAGAGAAAGGAGGATACCACAATGGGTTGGTGTGGAAAAAAAATGACAAAAACAAAACACATGGGCCAAGAAAAAGGACTCCGATAATGGCATGGAAAGGCCCAGATGAAGAATAAAAACAATTACCATGGGATTATGTATAGAAGATAGACCAGATGAAGAAGATTACAGGGGATAGCATTGGATGGGGGCTGGGAGATGGATGGTAAGGATTTTGAGACAGTGTAAATCTAACAGGTGTCTATGTCTTATTATTTGTGATGGTAAGTTAGATAATACTGCTGTGATAATCATAGGGTTAATAATAAATAATATATAGCCCAACACTCACCATTTTCTAAATTTCTTACAACAGTTAATTTCATTCAGAGGTGATGCCGTAGGTTCCATTCATTGTCTATCTTGATCTTTAATTTTATTGGATAGCACATGTTCACAGTCAATCACTTCTTACTCTCTTACTCCCTTTGTCCCTTATGTCTCAAGCCTTTGTAGTACCATATCTAATTTTTCTTGTTGTACAGCTATTTTTTTCTTTGCAATGCAACCTTTCTTTTTAATCATTAGTTACCAATATTTGTCACACTCTGCTCAGAAATTGACTGAAAGAAGCAAGAGAAGAAATATCCAGACTTAGAGCTGAGATCACATACTGAATCTGATTGTTAGAAGTTCTGTCCCTGGTTAGATCAGTTGCTGAATGTTTGTTGTTTCAATGTTTTTGTTTTTTTTTTTTTAAGATTATTTTCCTTGTTGCACAGTTATTTGTCAAATCTTTTTTGAGAGGAAATATATAAAGACTGCAATTGAAAATAAGGAGGGGTATACTTCTGTGATCACAATTTTAGTAAGTACTGCAATGGCTTTTCTGTTTCTGGCTCAAAACTCCTCTCCAAGCTGACTAATTCAAATTGGCTTCTCACCACTTCTCACTGAATTGCTCTACTTGGAAAATTGCCTCCAAACTCCACTAACAGAATTGCACAAACACAACAGCACTCAACTGAACTATACCAAACTGCATTGAACTGTACTGTATTCTGGAACTCTATTGTATTGTCTCTAAGAATTGTCTCTCCCTGCATTAAGTATCTCCTTTCTATCTGTTCTTAAGAAAAATAATATTTGATCTCTGGCTCATTATGTCAATTTTTTTTCTGACTCATTATTTTGTCTGCTTTTAAATCAGTTTTCATTGCTTGAGATTACAGGTATGTCTGTATTACAGCCAGAAAAATTAAAGATATGTGAAATTTGCATTCCAGCCTGCATGACATAGACCTATAATTTACTTTCACGGATAGAAATGATTGAGCAATGACATAATAAAGGCAATTAATGACATTACTTCTGTTGTGATTAAGCATTCTATTTTAAGCTGCTTAAGATACAGTTGCCTGCCATTTCTTTGTGTGTGTGTTATTTTCAACAAAATCTCAAATGTTTCATTTTATAAATAAATATTAGAAGCCACAGGTTGGGGTGAAAGTCTGTTAGCTCAGAGGGGCAGAGAAAGCACCCAGCTGACCATCCTCCTCAGCTAATGTAAAACAACAACAACAACAAAATCACCTTCCCCACTTCTTTAAAAAACTCTCATAACCAAACTTTGAGCAGAATGTATGGAATTTTATGAAAGAAGTGGGGAGATAGGAAGACCTGGAGGGGACAGGAGCTCCAAAAGGAGACCAACAGAAGCCTTGGGGATGCTGAAGAGACTGATACCCCAACCAAGGACAATGCATGGAGAGGACATAAAACCAGGGCTCAAATATAGCCCATAGACTCCATCTCCATGTGGGGTTCCTAGTAAAGATAGCAGGGGCTTTCTCTGGCAAGAACTCAGTAGCTGGCTCTCTGATTACCTCCCATGAAGGAGTGTAGTCTTGCCAGACCACAGAGGAACACAAAGCAAAGAGTCCCGATGAAACCTCATAGGTTAGGGTCAGAGGGCAGGGGAGGAGGACCTCACTTATCAGTGGGGTAAGAAAGGAGTATAGAGGAAGAAGAGGGATGAAGGATGGGATTGGGAGGAGACTAGGGAGGAGGCCACAGCCATACAAATTGAATAAATGATAATAACTGATAATAATAATTAAAAAAAAACATAAAAGAAAGAAAAAGTAATAAAGAATCAACCAGAAGGGAGTTCCTTTCATGAAAAAAAAAAAAGGCAAAACAACACAAAACAAAACCCTCAAAGTGAATTTCCCTACATTCTATTTCCTGTGTCTCCTGTTTTCCTCACTTACTCTTACTCTTTTTTTTTTCTGTGTTTACTTCCTGTCACTGAGTTGGTTAATCTGCATGTTGACCTAGGGTTAACTTCATTTCATCCTGTTTACTATGGTCAACCAGAAAGCACTTGTATTAAAGGTGTATGCTATGGGTGAGCAACACCACAAGTAGAAAAGGGTTTTGAAGTAAACAAAACAATTTCAGGGCTCAGTGTGAATAAATAATATTTGTGTAATTCCTCAATACTTGTGTAATTCCTGATTAGAAACTGTATCACACTTAAATCTAAAGCATAGCTTTGCTAACAATCTGATCAGTATCAGACAGCCCTCTTAATCCTCTGGACCAAATAAATATGAGTATTTTCCTATATGTATGCCTGTGTATCACTTGTGTACCTGTTGGCTGCAGAGGTCAGAAGTGGGTGTTGAAAATCTTGGAACCAAATTTACAGATGTCATGTTCCATGTGTAAACTGAAACCCTGTTCTTCTGAAAATGGAGCAAGTTCTCTTAATCAGTCCAGCACCCAAATAACTTCCTCTTAAACACCAAATACACAGAGAAACACAGTTTCCACCTCATTTTATAGCAATATCTAAGAAACTCAGAGAAGGAATAGGTTAAATATAAGGACAGGAAATATGCATTTAGCAAATAGCATTCATGGAGATCACTTTTTATGAACATAGGTTGCCTAAAATCTTATATGAAATTTGTTGTTACTTGTTTTCAGATGTTACAATTAAGCCAATATATTTTTGCTAATTTTAGGGACAACTTAGTTACATTGTAAAAGTTATAATGTCAGGAGCTATACACAAAGTCTGAGCAACAGGACACCCTAAACATGAGCTAAAGGACAGAACAGTAGAAATGCCCAAGGGATAGATTATAGATCAAGAGGTCTCAACCATGCACAATTAACCACAGATAGCTAAGGAACTCTGAGAATCAGAGAAACAGCCTTTGCCAGTAACAAGCACAGCAATTGTTTATCTGATCCCAAATAGTTAGCCTTGAAAACATAAACACGTGATATTATACAGACTTAGAAAGGTGTATTTAAATGAACACACAAACACACTCACACATGTAAAGAGAGTGACAGATGATTTACTGAAATATATGTATATGTATAAACTCATATAACAACAATTAATAAAAAATGAAGCCATGATTTTAAAAGATAGAAGAGGACAAAAGGAGTAGAGCTTGGAAGGAAAGGGTGAGATTATATAATTGCATTATCTCAAAAAATAAGAAAATCATAAAAAACAAAAATTCTAATGTCTTTTCCTGTTTGAAAAACATTAACTTTACACACACACACACACACACACACACACACACACACACACACACTTCTATTTGTGAGTAGGCACATACATGCGATAGTGCACATGGGATGATCAAATGAAACATCACTTCTTTCTTACTACCTTTACAAGAGTTCTGAGTATCAAGTTCAGAAAATCATGAAAAACAAGAACATTTATTCTCTGAGCCACTTCAGCGGCACCTAAAATTGTGTTTCGTTAAATTCACAGAAGATGAAATTATAAACTGTTCTATGGCAAAGTATTCCTGAATTCACATCAAAAGAAAAATTGGCATCAGTATCTTATTTAGTAAGAATGCATTTTTTTCTTACATGTAAGAGATGCAAGTTTTAAATTCTCACTTACATAAACACCTGTTATGGTTGTTGTTTCCAGTATAATGAGTTTAGGGAGGTTTATATCTCCGAACTGAGAGTAGTTCTATCATTTTGACATTTAATTTTGTTTCTCCTTTATAAATGTCTTGTAAAAAGTGACTCATTTAACATCTGTTTTGTTCCTTCTAACATCTGTCCCTGTTAACCACTGCAAACAAAACATGCAATTCTTAAACCACACACTGCCTGAAACTTGAATTCTTAATATCACAGACTTACAGTAAAGTTTAATGTAATATATTATGACAAAAGAATATCTTCTATAGCTATAAATTGTGAATGAACATATAAAAATTACCAAGCAACCAACCAATTAATCATAAATTTCCAAGGTTATTAGTTATGAGAAAAACTAGAATTATCTATACAATTAACATATATATTAGATTTCAACTGGTTATATGCACAAATCACAGCATACTTTTCTAAAATATTCAAATTACAATGTCCAAATTAAATCAATTTTACATAGTTTATTTTATGTTTCATTTGGAATTTGAATTAATATAAAACATTTTTATAGTGCTGTGAGACATCTCTGAAAAGTCTATGTTTAGTGGTTAGGTGAGGGCATTGAAAGCTATGTAATAATTTTCTCCAAATTAAGTGGTAATTATGACTAAATGTTTATATAACTTCCTCTAGTTTATATACTGAACTGAAGCCATGATTTCTAACATGGTGGTGCTATATTTAGAGAGAGGGTGTTTGGGAATTAGAGTCATAAAAGTTGATGAAGCTATCTCCTTTGTTGGGATTGCTTCCTTATGAAAAAGCAAAGCACAAGCTTCTTCTTTCCAATCATTCTCTTTTGTCTGGCTTTTAACACTTGCACCACAGGTAGATACATTGAGAAGTTGTGATTCTGGGAGACTGGATTGTTAAATGCACAAAACAGTCACGGTGACAGTCTCTGCCTCCTACAATGTCAGAAAATTGATTTTTACTGTTAGAATCTTACAGTTTGTGTCATGTCCATGTGGTAGCTTGAACATGCTTAGACAGGGCAAAACTGACAAAACATGTCCAGTCGTTACTCTCTCTAGTTTATAACAATCACAATCATTTACAGAAAAATTAAAGTGAAAAACTTTCTAAAGAGAAGATGACTAATGTTTCTGCACTTTATTGGCCTTTTTAATTCTGAGTTTTGGTACAGAATAGTCAGTATTTTTAGTTTCAAGAACTTCCTCTAAGCCCCTGGGAATCAGTATTAATCTTGAGATTACATTTTCAGAAATTATGATCTACAAACATTGGGGCTTTGAGCCTTAATTGGTACCTAAAAATAACTCATGAAGGTTTCCTATATTTTTAAAAATCATACACTTACTCTCTCAAATTAATCACATTACTCTCTTACCTGCTAATATAAACCTGTATTATTTATGGAACCGTACTATAACGTTTCCAGTGGTATTAATATTTGCCATGGAAATTAAATCATGATACCCTGAACATCCACCTCACACTGTTATATGTACACCTGAGTTGAGCAAACAATGCAGATGAACAGTGGAAACGTTTCAAGATGCAGATGACCTTCCTGTCTCTTGGGAGATTGTGTCTTCTGTAGATGATGGGGAGACTGCATTTATGAAACCTCAAAATACTGAGGCCTAAACAAGTTCTAATCTAACAAGACCTTGCCCTTAAATTAAGAACTATAGGCAAGTAATGACTGCTGAAATAAGGAGAATAAGTCTTCCCTAGGGATGCTTCTATTAATTAGCTATCTAATACCAAGTGGTCAGTCCTGAAATCATACACATATAAGCAACACTAAATGGATCCCAAAGGTTTTATTGACATATTAATCTGTTTATATTTATCCATACCTATAACTATTTGTAACGATACTTAAAGGAAAAGTCATTAGTTGGAGTGGAAATTTTGGGTGAGTAGCAGCAGTTGGCCAACAGAGAAAGGAGACAATGATATAAATATAATACAACTGTAAATTTTTTTAAACAATGAAATTAATCATGATACAGATAAAAATTAATGTGGTTGAGATTTAACATATGCATAAAAGAGGAGTTTTATATTGGAAATACTTATTTTTTACATGCTTCAGTTTCCAATAAAAAGGCAATATACCAAAAGTTTTGATTATAGTTCTGATTAAGTAAAAAAAAAAATAGTAAGTAGAGAATTATATCTAAGAAAAATGGAAAAATCCTGATGAAGGTATTTACTGTTCATGATAGAGTATAAGTTGTTCAGAGTAGTTTTGAAATAATAGTTTTGATTTTTCTCCAAACTATATTGTCTATATTTGTCAGAAATACAGTTTTCAATTAAAAAATCATAAAATAAAAAAGTTGTTTCATTGCATAATAACAACTTAGCAGAAACAAAGAACTTATATTTGCCTAAAGTTTTTATAACCAATAATAATGTACATTATTAACTACTTTTATTATATAAAAATTTATACTCACTGATTATTTTTATTCTTGAAAAACATTGAGTTGTGTACATACAATTACTTAGAATTATAATTATAATTTTGGCTATTGTTTTTTAAATAAGTTTTTCTCAAACACTGCTAAGGATGCAGTCATGGAGCTGTCATCTTACAGTAAAACATACAAATAAAAATAGAAACACTAATGATAACTTGATATACTTAAGTCTAGATAGATGGTTTCACACTTAATACTGTTGTTATAGTTCAGTGACTTATTATTTTTATTCAATACTGAACATAATGATGGTAAAAATATAATGGGAAATTGCAAATATCATTACAATCAAATACATACGGAGATGTCTTCAGTTCAAATAATTTTTGTGTACATGAGAACTGTTGAGGACCTTGGTCAGCTTTGAATGTATAACTACAGGTAAGTCTGAAAGTAGCAAGAAAAACACCAGTGGATGATACTCATTTTATATTCAGGGGAAAAAAAATAAAAGAGAAATATTGTTATAAAGAGAAAATACCAATTGTTCAATGAAGACTACAACATTTCTTTTTGTCTAAAAACAAAAAGACTCTCTTTCTCTAACATCTATTAACCTCATGTATTTCACAATCTTGGAGAAAGTACTTTTCTATCTATCTGATCTTGATATCTTGAGGAGTTCAAAATTCTGTACATAAATCACTTTCTATCATAACATATTTATCAACCTAAAAACATCTTTTTGGACCTTAAAACAATTTTCTTAAATCCTAAACATGTTATGCTTACTTGTGAGACTATAACTATCTAATCTTCACCTTGTCAGAGACCTGAAGAGGATAAATATTATATGAATAAACAGGAAGTCCAGATCAAGTAGTTTTCAAAACTATAGAAATAACAAGGATTGCTGGCCATCTGGACAGTCACCCAAGATTCCTCTGCAACATTGGCGTATCCATCTCTTTATCCAATTGGTCCAGAACACCTGACAGATTTTTCTGTGACACAGGAATACTGAGGAACTTCTCTACCTTGTCCTCTTAGAGTTTGGCAGTTGACTTTCTTTGTGTACTGCTTGGCCACAGCTTGAATAGCATATGGTCAGCTGTTGAAGCAAGGGCAGTTTCTTGTCCATTGGAAGCTTACCACACTTGAAGCAAACACTATAAGGAAGTTTTCTTTTTCTTTTTCTTTTTCTCTTTTTTGAAATTTATAAAGCATCTATTATTTGTGAATAAACAATGAAAATAGTTGTCCCTATGGAGTTTATAAGTAAGTTTAAATTACAATATTAATCATCAAATTCCATTCAATTATCACATTAAAATGAATACAACATGAAGATGATCAAAAGAATATGTTTATATTGAAGAATTTAATATTTAAGTCTTCAATGTAAACGTGCTTCCATGGGGGACATTTCAGGTTTTTTATTATTATTATTTTATTTTTTATATTAATCACAGGTTATTTCCTTTGTATTCCAGCCATAGCCCCCTTCCTCATTCCCTCCCAATCCCACCTTCCCTCCTTCATCTTCTCCCTGCCTCTTTCCAAGTCCACTGCTATCAAAGCAGATGCAGTGACTCATAACCAAACTTTCCGAAGAGCACAGGGAATCATACAATAAAAGGGGGAGTTAATATGACCTGGAGAGGACAGGAGCTCCACAAGGACAAAGTATATCAGGGCACAGGGGTCCTCTATGAGACTATTTCTCCAACAAAGGTCCATGTATAGATATAACCTAGAACCCCTGCTTGGATGTAGCCCATGGTAGCTCAGTAACCAAGTGGGTAACCTAGTAAGGGGAACAGGAAATATTCTGACATGTACTCAATGACTGGCTCTTTTACATCCTCCCCGCCCCTGCCCGGGGAGAAAAGAACAGTCTTGCTAGGCCACAGAGGAGGACATGGCAGCCAGTCCTGAAGATACCTGATAAGCTAAGGTCAGATGGAAGGGGAGGAGGACCTAGCCTAGCAGTGGACTATAAGGAAATTTCCAACGCTCATCATCTTCTTTGAACTAGTATGAGGGTGTTGCTTGGAGCTGACAGAGGAAGACAGCAACAGAGAAAAAGAGAGAAAGTGAGAGATGGAACAAGAGAATAAGAAAAAGGTGTATATATGTATATGTGTGTGTGTGTGTGTGTGTGTGTGTGTGGAGAGAGAGAGAGAGAGAGAGAGAGAGAGAGAGAGAGAGAGAGAGAGAAAGGAAATTTTTGTCTATTCAAGGTTCCTTAATTATTGCATGGGAATCAATTTTGTAAAGGAACCTATTTGTATCCTTCCTGATTTGGAAGATCTGTGGACTTGACCTTCCAAATGTTCTCAAGCTCATGTTGAGTTCCTTGATTTCTAATTTTGTGTGGTTTTTGTTTGTTTCTTTATTTGTTTGCTTGTTTGTAAGGGGCACAAGTCTGTGTATGTGCATCTCATGATTTTTGTTTGTTGTAATTTTCTGTTTTTTTTTTTTTTTTTTTTAGTTTATTTATCTGTTTGTCTTCTAAGAAAAGACATACAAATAATTTAGATGGATCTGGATGGGTAGGAAGGTAGGAGCTCTGAATAGAACAAGTCAGAGAGAAAGGCATGATCAGAGTATGTTAGTTCTTTTTATAAAACTGTGCTTATTTCTCAGTTTCTCTCTTAACCTAGCTATCACACAAATAACTGAGACCCTATTATAGTATTTTAACAAGCTTCACAGCACAAGAATTGAGTTTTATTACTCTGTTCTTAGCCCTCTAAGCTAAAATGTTTCCCCCCCAGTGCATGTCCCAGAGATACTTGCACTGTGAAGCTTCCCTGATCCAACTCCTCTTCCGATGTCCCTTGCACCTCTGCCCATGGTTCAATTCCCTGCTTCCTCCTCTAATTTCTCCTCCCCAGACCTGCAGGAAGTCCAGCCTGCTGTTTTCTCCCCTGCTCAGCAACTGTCTGTAAGCTCCTTTATTGGCATATCAGGGGACAAATGAGGAGCAGTGTTTACACAACATTGGGAAGGGACACTAGATTTTCAGAATAAGGATCATAACCAGATACTGATGGTATGAAATCAGCATTTGAATTACCCAATAACCTTATGCATACAAAGGTATATTGCATGAGTAAAATCTATTTTTCAGTTAAAAATTATTTAGAAATTTTATAAAATGCACATAAACTATATATTTAAAAGATGGTTCTTTTGTAGCCAATTCACTCTTACTCCTTGAGCACACATTTTAGTCTGTATACATAAACTATATATTTAAAAGATGGTTCTTTTGCACCCAATTCACTCTTACTCCTTGAGCACACATTTTAGTCTGTAATAAATTTTGTCTTTTATGCTATAAAAAATAAAAATAAATAAATAAAAGAAAAATGGACACATGAAACCTTAATATGTCCTGAAGTGCCATAGAAAACAAAGAGAACATAACTGAGGTAGCTAATTATCTTAAAATTTTTGAAATACATTTTATAAATAAGGTACCATTTTTATATTATTTTAAACGATAAAATTTGAAACGTGGTTTAATATGAAAAAGCAATATATTTTCAATTCTTAGATTTTTTAAATGTCAGAATTTTTATTAATTATTAAAAAGATTGAGTTGTTTTTACTTCATGAATATATTACAGCATGTATCTCTGCTAAAACTTGCATTTTGCATTCATGTCACTTATTTTATACACTTAAGGAAGACTAACTTAAATATATATTTTATAATTGCTATTCTCAAAAATATTTATGAATTCATGTAGTATCTTCTTTACAATATGTTTAATTTAATAACCTTATCATATCTAGTACCTTATGATTTGTTTACTACATAAATTTTATAACACAGAAAACTATTGATTTTAATATAATTGTTAGTTTTCTTAATAAAGCAAACAGTATTCTTCATCAAAATAAAAAAAAATATCCAAAGTTCTAGGAATAACACACAACTGCCAAGAAAGGAAGCAATAAATAGTCCTACCCATCTTTAATAACTATCAATCACAGTTACCAGCATCATAATACATGTACAAAGGTGCAAGAAGAGGCACTCTTGTGTTAGTGACAACCTCCACGTTTCTAGTAGGTCTTATGCCCCACTCAACGGGATGAAAACATACCTGTTAGCCGCCATCCAAGACTAGTGCTGCCATGAAAATAAGGAAAAAATCTACTGCTACCACAGTGCTAGACCAACACAATTTCTTATTATACTGTACATCTGATACAGATAGCCAGGTAAATACAGCTCCAACCCCTATTAAAGAAGCTTCTTTTTACAGTAAATAGATACCATAAAAGGAAAACATACCTAGGCCCAGTTTAAATATTAACAGATCATGAGAATCCCATCCTCCATAGATAACATCTACATCACAGCTCCTGCATCTGTCACAGGGAACATCAAGAAATCAGCAAGAATATCAAGAAGTCTTATGAGAAATATTTTCTCCTTGTAATGGCTATGTGAACACAAAAGGAACAGTCAAAAGAAGGGGAAAATTTCATGTGTCACACCCAGAAAAAGAATTTCAGGGCACTAATAACTTCAGGAAGAAGCATACTTAACATTTCATGGGGCTGAGCCCCCTTGCAGCTGCTCAATGTAGAGATTCCTGTCTTGTTATCACACACACACAAACAACAAAAATACACTCAGGTAGTTTTATTTACATTTATATACATACACATATATTCAGACATTATGTAACAAATATAACCAGAGAAGATGAAGTTACAAACTTGAGAGTACTGGACGCAATGTGGTGGTTCCAGGGAAGGTATCTGGAGGAGCTCCAAGGAGCAAAGCATTAGAGAAGTGACACAATGATATTTCAATAAAAAGTTTTTGAATGGTCCGGAATCTGTCTTAGATTTAGATTCATTGTTTCAGAAATGCATTTCGGTGGATATAGATCGATAGGAGGAAACAGCTACATGAATGTTTTACCTCATTAGATTATAACTATCTGTTGGATGTTAGTTACCAAAACGCAGGAGACGAGGAGATAAGAGGTTAGGAGAAATGAAAAAAAAAAAGTTTGCTTTATAGGTACTTAGATTTCAACAGAAAGAACTTCCAGAAGGTTATTGCTGAAGACATAAGATATATAATCAGTAAACCTAACATTTCACAACCTAGCAGAGAGGATTTTGAAAGTTTATTGCATACCATAAAGAAATAATAAATAATTGAAAAGATGAAAGATTTTAACCTGATTTAAAAATTGTGCACAAAATATTTGTATGATTTCATAAGAAAGTATCTTCTTAGCAGTCATTTTATAAAAATATATAAATTAATATCATGCATACAAAAGAATTCAAATTAACTACTTTTTTCTGAGTATTTCTTTGGGATAGTTTGACACTATTAAAAATTTAAAAAAAATAATTTAATTAAATTAAAACTTTGACATTATTTTCTATATATTAAAATATCTCTATACTTACACATGATTGTAAACAAATTTAACTTTGCTTTTTATGGTGGTATTATTTTCATAAGAAAAGGTTGTTTTTCTTTTCAAGTATTATTTTTTTTTGTATGTTTGTTGAAAATAAAAAGAGAAGAAGAATCACAGCAGAGTTGAGATAACATTTTTACTGAAGTAAGAAATACAGTTTCAAAGCCAACTTTTTCCAGCTCCAGGTCTTTTCTCTGAGTGCATAGATTCTTTCAGTTCCACCTTTGAGTGGAATGAGAGCCTCCCTCTCCAAAGGCTTAAGTAAGACTTGACATTTTCAGAGCTGTTTCATTAAAATCTAGCACAACTTTGATTTTATTTGACATTGCAAAAATCAAACTGATGCTTGGAAACCACTGCATTGTGTTAGAGCAAAGCCATATATTGCTTTTGTAAGAATTTAAGCCCAAATTTACCATTCTGTAATAAAGCCTAACTCAAATGCATTTCAGAATATCTCTAATAAATTTTTTCAAGAGTGAAAACTTTTGTTCTGATTATGTCAGTATAAGGCATTCCTCATTGCTTTGTCTACTGGACACAGTGTCTCTTATCCTGTCTATGATTCAGTCTTTACTTTTATTTCTTGAAGCTCAGATGATATCTCACCTTATATGTAGAGTTCTTGCATCTTGTCCTAAGAGTTTCTGTATGATGCTACAATGGTAAGCTATTCACTGTCCCTCTGCTTTTATACGTGGAAAAGATAATGAAAACACTGGACCCTGAAAATTTGTAGGTGACATATAAGACTCAGTAGATCTTGGGTTTGAACACAAATATATTTTTGCTTATTATATTGTCTTGTTAACAATAATATAATCAATAATATTGGCTAAGATTCTGGAATACTAAAAATACTACCATATTCACTGTTCATTCAATTTTGACCTCAATACTAATTTAGAGATTTTAATTTTTAATACGATAATACTAGTAAATATTGTTTTAAACCTTTCTCTCTCTCTCTCTCTATCTCTCTGAAATCTGTGAAATCTCAACTCAACTGCTCTGGCCCAAAATCTTCTCCAAACTGATTGATTCAAATTGGCTTCTTTTAGCTCCTGACTGAATTGCTCTGCCTGGCCTCAAACTAATTTTGGCAAAATGTTCTAATCTTCTAGCTCATTCTCATTCTCTGGCTCATTCTGTCTTGACTTGTGTCTATTTTGTTCTTTCTGCTCTGTCTCTATAAACTGTCCCAGTAAAATCTTTCAATAAAAAAATTTCCTCTCTCCCTGAATTGCTCTTAATTAGCCTTTCTCTCCTGATCTATTTTTGTCAGAGCTGGGCATACTCTATCTCTGACTCATTCTGTGAAATATTTCTCTGATTTGTTACTTTGTCTGCCCTTCAGTTAGAGGTTACTTTAATACATGGCTGTTTCCTTCTATAAACTAAACAACCTTACCTTTTCATTGTTTGGGATTAAAGATGTAAAGCATGTTGTATTTCAGCCAGATCATCCTGTAATCCAAAGTGTTTTTGCATTCCAGCTGGATCATTTAGACCTAAAAGGTCTTTGGATGTGATCCCTTGCTAGAGCAACAATGTTGCTGGATTAAAATTTCTCTATACATACTCATTAAATATATACCCAGTCACTAGTTCCTGATTATCCAGGGTATATATTCATCCATAAATCATGTTAGTATTGTAATAATTTCAAATATTTATTTTTAAAATGATGAGATATACTGTGTGATTTGCATATATGTATAGATTTTTTTAAAAATGCCCATTTTGTGACATTAAGCTTTCTTTGGAAGCCTTGCTGATCCAAATAGTCCCTCCTCTAGTTTTGGGTCTCTTCTAAATCATACATTTTAATTTCTTTTCTTTTTTCTTTCTCTTTTTACTTTTTAAATGCTTTTAATTAAATTTTTATATTTTATATCAGTTACAGTTTACTTACCTTTTATCAGCTGTAGCCCCCTCCCTCATTCCCTCCCAATTCCAACCTGCCTCCATCTTCTCCTTCCATGCCTCTCTCCAAGTCCACTTATAGGGGAGGTCCTCCTCCCCTTCCATCTGACCCTATCTTATCAGGTCTCATCAGGACTGGCTTCATTGTCCTCTGTGGCCCAGCAAGGCTGCTCCCCTACAGGGGAAGGGGTTCTGGTCAAAGAGCAAGCCACTGAATTCATGTCAGAGAGTCCATGATCCCATTACTACGGAACCCACTTGGATACTGAGCTGCCATGGGCTACAATGAAAGAGAAGATGCAGTCACTTGTCTTTATGTTTCATATGGTTTCATTCTTGTTTATGCTTGAATCTGTTGTTAAGTACATCTACCATGTTTTATTTATATATTAATCTGCTCATGGTAGCCTAAGATATTTCTACTGTTATTGTAAATTGGGTTGCAATTGTCATATGACTAAATATTATTTTGTAATATTATTTTTTTTTAATTTTTATTAATTACACTTTATTCATTTTGTATTCCCCCATAAGCCCCTCCCTCCTCCCCTCCCGATCCCACCCTCCCTACCCTTTCTGCATGCATGCCACTCCCCAAGTCCACTGATAGGGGAGGTTCTCATCTTCTTTCTGATCTTAGTCTATCAGTTCTCATCAAAAGTGGCTGCATTGTCCTCTATTGTGGCCTGGTAAGGCTGCTCCCCCCTCAGGGGGAAGTGATCAATGAGCAGGCCAATCAGATTATGTCAGAGGCAGTCCCTCTTCCCATTACTATGTAACCCACTTGGACACTGAACTGCCATGGGCTACACCTGTGCAGGGGTTCCAGGTCATCTCCAAGAATAGTCCTTGGTTGGAGTATGATTAAAAAAGAGCTTGTAAATATGAAATAGCCATAAATTATGTTTCATATTAATTAATGACATTTCTCACTTCTATACTTTTTTATAATCATTCAGAATCAATATTAAATATGTATATCTTATAATGGAACTATAATATCTTAAAAATATTTATTTAATCTTATATATATATATACTTAATTATAGAAATCATGTAAATATGTGCAAAAAGTTACCATTATGTAGAAGAAAAACAGAAAATAAATACAGCCTTACATTTTCCAATAAATTGTTATTAAAAATGTCTACCCAAGAAGAGCAACAGAACAAGAAAATTTGAACACAGGGAACTTCCCAGAGACTCATACTCCAACCAAGGACTATTCATGGAGATAACCTAGAACTCCTGCACAGATGTAGCCCATGGCAGTTCAGTTTCCAAGTGTGTTACATAGTACACAGTATCTGAGGGCTGCTGTAATGGCTCTCTGGCTTTTGTAGGTCTGAGGATGCACCACTCTGGAAATCAATCTGGTGCTTTCTCAGACAACTAGGAATAGCACTTCCTCAAGATCCAGCCATACCACTCCTAGGCATATACCCAAAAGAGGCTCAAGTACACAAAAAGGACATTTGCTCAACCATGTTTGTAGCAGCTTTATTTGTAATAGCCAGAAGCTGGAAACAGCCCAGATGCCCCTCAACTGAAGAATGGATGCAGAAACTGTGGTACATCTATACAATGGAGTATTACTCAGCAATGAAAAATAAGGAAATAATGAAATTTGCAGGTAAATGGTGTGACCTGGAAAGGATCATCCTGAGTGAGTTGTCCCAGAAGCAAAAAGACACACATGGTATATACTCACTCATATAAACATACAACATAGAATAAACCCACTAAAATCTGTCCATCTAAACAAACTAAGCAAAAGAGAGGACCCTAACTAAAATGTTCAATTCCCATTGTGAAAGGCAAAGAGGATGGACATCAGAAGAAAAAGAAAACAGGAAACAATCTAGGAACCTGCTACACAGGGCCTCTGAAAGCCAAAAGAAGAAAACAGGAAACAACCTTGGAACCTGCCACAGAGGGCCTCTGAAAGCCTCTGCAGTGCAGACTGTCAAAGCAGATACTGAGCCTGATGGCCAACTGTTGGGCAGAGTGAATGGAATCTTATGTAAGAATTGGGAAATAGTAAGAACTGGAGAGGATAGGAACTCTACAAGGAGAGCAACAGAACAAGATAATTTGAACACAGGGAACTTCCCAGAGACTCATACTCCAACCAAGGACTATCCGTGGAGATAACCTAGAACCCTGACAATGCAGCCACTTCTGATGAGAACTGATAGACTAAGATCAGAAAGAAGGAGAGGAGGACCTCCCCTATCAGTGGACTTGGGGAGGGGCATGCATGCAGAAAGGAGGGAGGGTGGGACCGGGAGGGGAGGAGGGAGGGGCTTATGGAGGAATACAAAATGAATAAAGTGTAAATTAATAATAATAAAAAATAGGCTTAAAAATGGAGTACAGAGCTAAACAGAGAATTCTCAACAGAGGAATATAGAATAGAAAAGAAACATTTAAAGAAATGTTCAACATCCTTAGCAATCTAGGAAATAGAAATCAAAATGACCCTGAGATTTCACCTTTACATCCATCAGAATAGCTAAAATCAAAACCTCAAGTGACAATACATTCTGGAGAGGATGTGGAGAAAGGGGAACCATTCTCCAATGCTGGTGAGAATTTAAACTAATACGACCACTTTGGAAATCAATTGGCACGTTCTCAGAAAATTAGGAATAGTGTTACCTCAAGATCCAACTATATCTCTCCTAGGCATATATCCAAAAGATGCTCAAGTACACAACAAAGAGATTTGCTCAACCATGTACATAGCTGCTCTGTTCGTAATAGCCAGAATCTAGAAACAACCTAGATATCCTTAAATGGAGAAATGGTTACAGAAATTGTGGTACATTTACATAATGGAATACTACTCAGGAATTAAAAACAAGGAAATCATGAACTTCTCAGGCAAATGGTGGGAACTAGAAAAGATCATCTTGAGTAAGGTGTCCCAGAAGCAGAAAGACACACATGGCATATATTCCCTCATAAGTAGATGTTAGCCACATAATATAGAATAAACATACTATAATCTATATTCCTAAATAAGCTAAACAACAATCCTCATTCAGAAGGACAAACGCTATAGACATTGGAAACAGAGGAAGACAGGGAACAGGTCAGGAGCGTATGATAGATGGATGGCCTCGGAAAGTCTCTACCCATCTTGCTATGGAAGCAGATGCTGAGACTCAGCCCAATTTTGAGCAGAGTTCAGGGGATCTTAGGAATGAAATGGTAGATAGAAAGACTTGGAAGGGATAGAGCTCCAAAAGGAGAACAACAGAGCCATAAAAACTGATCCCTGCAGGACCTGAAAAGAATGATACGCCAACCAAGGACAATGCTCGGAGAGGACCTAAAACCACAGCTCAGATGTAGCCCAAAGACTCATTCTCCAAGTGGTTTCCCTAGTAAAGGTAGCTGGTATTTTCTCTGGTCAAGAACTCAGTGACAGGCTCTCTGATCACCTCCCTTTAGGAGATGCTGCTTTGCCCATCTATAGAGAAAGACAATGCAACCTGTCCTAAAGAGACCCGATAGGCTAGGGTCAAATATAAGGGGAGGAGGACCTCTCCTATGAGTGTACTAGGGGAGGGGCACAGTGGGAAAGAAAGATGTACGGTGGGATTGGGAGGAGATGAGGGAGGAGACCACAACTGGGATATAAATTGAATACATTGTAATAAATGATAATAATAATAATGATAAAAGAAACAAAAAAGAGAAACAAAAAATATCTACCCCAAACACACAAAAAATGACTAACAGATTATTCTCATTCCAGGAAATGTCTGGAAAATTTTCTTTATTCATTCACATAGTATTTATTCATATGTAGTTTCATTATAAATATATAACAAAAATTAGATGCCGGTTGTTCCTTCAAATTTGAGTCCATATAGTAATTTTTGAATGTGCAAATTATATTGTTTTTAAACATTATTTCCCACTTGTAAAAAATTTACTTGGGAAGAATTTTATTTTTATAGTTGTTTATTGAAATATAAAGAGTTTTATCCTATGTTTTTTTTTCTGAGATGGGGTTTCTCTGTGTATCCTTGTCTGTGCTGGAACTCATTCTGTAGACCAGGCTGGCCTCAAACTCAAGAGTTTCGCCTGCCTCTGCCTCCCAATGGAGTGCTGCATTTAAAGTAGCATGGGGTTCGGGGAGGGTCTTCATATGGCATAAAGTGTGAAATATTTTTTAGGAATATTTATGAAAGTGGCAGCTAAATACATTACATATTTCAAAAATTAGGCATCTGCTTCTCTTCCATTGTTTATGTATATGTTAACATTTACTTTTGATATTTTTTTACTTTAGTTGTTGTCACATTATAACCACAAAACAAAAATTTAAAAAAAACTCAGCTTAAGTACATGAAACAAATATTAGTAGTAAAGTTACATAAAATTTCATATCAAGACTGTATATAGTATTCATTCATGTTGTTTTCAATTTTAACAATATTCTCAGTTCAAATGTTGCTTCAAAAGTCATTGTTCAATATTTCTTCCAGAAAGGCAAATTATAATGCTTATGCAGTTCTTGGCACACCCATGTTTCCTAGAACTGAACTAAAGGAAAGACTTTTCGTGGCCATGCATTTATTTGACAAGCTAATTGAAGCTGCACAATAAGTCAGTCTGATTTGCAAGGACAGGAAGGTTAATGGAATATGCTTCTCTAGACTTGTATAAAGGCAGAATTTTCTTTATTGAAATAACCCTGATTTCCTATATTAGTGGTTGCATTATTCAAGAACAAAAGGTACATTTGAAAGGAAAATGTAATCATTTTAAAATAAACCCTTTCTAGACTATGCAGTTGAGAAGCTTACTCTAAACGCATAATGCCACGTCCTTGTCAAACAATATGACGTGCACGGTTCTTACTTTTTGTTACTGTATCGCTATGATTTAAACCCAGATGTACTTAGTTGAACAACACGACCAGAGAACATTTTAGACAGGTGGTATTTCGTTAGCTGCAGTGCTGCCATGAGTGCCATCCTGAGACCTTTCCTTCAAGACAATTCAGCTTTGTTTCAAAGCAAATGCAAGGGCAGAAGTCAATGACAATGTTTATTTGCCATATGAAGACAGAGATGAAAAATGGAGGTTATTAGAAAGGTGATGATTTTGAAAAATAAATTTTAATAAGAGAAGTTCTTAATCTGCATTTAAAATGGTTAATGTTGAAGCCACAAATATATAAAAGCACTCCAAAAAAAATAAACGTAGTAATTTCCAAGAAAAATGATTTTTTATTATATCTCTAGGAAGTACATGTACTTAATTTTTGTCTTATCCATAAATTACCCACTCTTAGTTTCTTATGATCATGTACCCTGTTCAACATGCAAAATAATGCTACTTTTACCATTAATGAAGTATTTAAAACATTTTTGTTAGGTTCTCACTGTGTGTAAGGAACTGTTGTGGTCTTTAAGAGCTCATCATAAATTTAATTAGAGAAAATCTTCTATAATAATCAGACTTGTAAAATATCTAAAAGTAAGAAAACACAGTGAGCTGAACATGAAGGTAGTAATGCTCATCATTAACTAGAACAGTTAAGGGTAAAAAAATTGACTATGACAATTCATTATTGGAAAGAGGTAAGATTGCCAAAACCAGAGATTTGCTGTACACATTTATAACATTGAAAATAACAAGCAAGAAATAATCAACTTTTATGTTATTCCATTAATGGTTTTTAGCACAACTTCAAAGCAATATGTAGAAATGTTATTCTGTAATGACATAAAAATTTACATAATCAAACAATATTCCATTAATGGTTTTAGCACAACTTTAAAGAAATATGTAGAAAATGTATTCTGTAATGCCATAAAAAATTTATATAATCAAAAAAATGATTTTTAGTTTCCTAATGGGGGTTTAATTGTTATTAAAGTTACGATAATAAACTCACCATGTCCTAATGGGAGAAAAGCCAATATATTATTCTTTTCAGATACTGTAATTTCTTTTGGGTTATATAATAAAAAGTGTTTGGTTTCTGTCTCCTTTATTTAAAGTAGTATCACTGATTTTTTTTTTTCTCTCCAATCTCTGGTTCTTCTAAAATCCTTTGAAGATATTTTTACTACTTTCTAAAAATACCCTAGGTATGGGAGAGGATTTAGAATATGATGCAGGAGCATTGTATAACAAAAAAGAGGAGCTGATATTATTAATTTTGTTTTAAAAACTTTTTCTTCTATTCTTTTGTATTTCTGAAGAAAACATCATTTCAAATGTCATCCTTTTTCTTTACATTCAAGTAAACAACCACCCAACTAATAATTGTGGTCGCGGTAGTCTTGGTTGACAACTTGATTACATTTGGAACTGACTATACAGCAAGTGACTTAGAGCAACTGTGAAGACTTTTTCTTAAATAATTTGAATTGGGAAAAACCACTTCTAATTCAGATCTTTTGAGGTAAGAATTTCTACCTGGAAGGTACATTTACTCACTGACATTCAAGCCTATGTCTTCAGGATTCCAGCATATACAGCTGAGACATTCAACTTTGTAAACTGAAAATTTCCTGGATTCTTGGGCTTTCCTTTGATAGACAACCGTTTTTAGACTACCTGGACAACAGCAACTCTAATAAATTGTGTTTATTTGACTTATTGATTAAAATAAAGTCTAGGTTCATTGGTTTGCAGTATGTCTATGGTATGGGAAAATTTTTGACAGAGATATGACAAAGGATGGAGAATGGGGGTAATGTGCTTCATTCATTGTCATTCAACCAGTAGTAAGTACTGTGGTACCCTTGTAGTGCCACATGGGTTTTCAAGGGATTATCTTCAACTTTAAATATAAACAAATGAAGTTTTATACATTGTATTTAAGAGCAGAACTATACAGATTCAATACCCATGAAACAAAATTCTTCCTTCATAATTAAAAATCATTAAATTGTATTTAGTATATTTACAAAATGTAATCTCTTCTCTCCAGATACATTTAAAAATATTTTACAAATAATTTTTAAAATTAATATAATAAAAAAATTACTAGTATTTTACCACAGTAATAATTAGGATTGGTCTTTGTATAGTCATAAAAAATAAATGATTAAGATAACAATCTTTTGAGAAAGTTCCATTTGATCTGCACCTTATTTTTTATGGCCATTATCATAACATAAGTAAAAACATTTCAGTATAATTTGAAGATATGAAAAAGAAGTAAGACAATACCATTCTTGTTCTTAGTATTATCATTCAGTTTACAGAAAACAATATTTTGGCTATAAGAGTCATCTGGTAAGGTAGCAAAGGAAGAACATAAAACCTGGAGATAAGAAGCATATATCTGAGCTGAATACACTAGGAAATCGAGATGGAGACAGTTGATAGGTTATAAAACGCTGGAGAAGAGAGTTGGAGAACATAGTTTTATGAAGAAGAAGTGTTAAAAAAAAGAACTCATTTGGAGATTTACCTGGGGAGGAAGGAAGGAGGGCAAGGGAGAAGAAGCAATAAGTTACATGAAGGATATTTGAAAAGATAATTGGGATTAGATTTTTAGTTATACTTAATATTACATTTTTAAATTGTTATCATGAATATTTGCAATTTATTCACTTTGTATTCCAGTTGTAGCCCTTTCCTCATCTTCCAGTCCCACCCTCCCTCCCTCTTCCTCCCCTGTACATCTCCCCTAGTCCATCAATAGGGAGTCCTCCTCCCGGGACTGTCTGACCCTAGCCTATTAGGTCCCATCAGGACCTCTTGTATCCTCTTCCTCTGTCACGGTTGCCTCAGCAGGGAGAAGTGATCAAGGAGCAGGCAACCTAGTTCATGTCAGAGACTGTCTTTTCTCCTCCTACTAGGGTACTCACATAGAGATTGAGCTGTTTATGGGCGACATCTGAGCATGGTGTCTAGGTCTTCTCTTTGTGTTTTGATTGATGCATCAGTCTTTGCAGCCCCCTCCCCCTGCTCTCCTTATGTGACTCCTGTGCGCTTGAGGTCCTTTTATATCCCTCTTCTTCCATAACACTCCCTGTGCTCCATTTAAATGATGTGCATTAATTGAAATTACGAAGTTATGACTCTTGAGGTGACAACTAGTAATGTCACTTCCATCCCATAAACTATCTAACAAAACACATGGAAGTAGTACACATAGAGGATCATCTTTTGAGTTGTTACTCAGGGGACAGTATGAGTTAAAACAATGTAACATATTTTCTATTGCCACTGTCATTATTAGTTTCAAGTCAAGAGGAAGAATGTAATTCCTTGTTACTTAAGGCAGCACAAATTTCTGGCACAGGACTGGAACTGTTAGGCTGGTTATGGCATGGATACCTTCTCTTTGAGGACAAGCTCTTGTATATTGGAAGGTGCTCTACAAGCAGAGAGAAAAGCAGTCAATAGTCTTATCCAACAGTAATAACAACAAAACACAGCAATGGTCAATAAAATAAATGTAGTATAAATATGTTTCCTTATATTTGCAGGTAACTATATCTCTGCACCCTTTGCCAAAGACATTTACTTCTTTTTTCAGTAGATAAAGACGGCGACAGAAACACAATTGACCAAATAAAGAGGTCAACTGACTGAGTGGCCCAATCCCAATTAATACGTTTTTAATATAACACTTGTTAGGTCTCTATCTGATACAGGGCATGGCTGGCATACCCTATTCTCTTTCCTGAATTCCCTAGTGCAGCAGAAGGGCTTCCGCTCTCCTAGAGGTCCTTCACTATGTAATCCAGACACTTTGGTTCCTCTTCGCAGCCCCTTTCTTTCTCTTCTCTCTGTCTCTCGCCCCCTCTCTCTTTTCTGTTTCTCCTCTTAATCTCTTCTCTTTTCTCCTCCTTTTCTGTCTCTCTCCCCTTTCCTCTTCTGCCACTTCTGATAAACCTGCATTTATATAATACAACGTCTTATCGCCATTATTTCATTCCATTTTATTTCTGTCAACACTTAAGGTTTAGGGAACTTTTGGGAACTCTGGTGGCCCCTCTCCTCCACATGATTTCCCACTCTCGCACCAACCCTGCTTGCCTCTCAGAAAAGCTTACATATTCCTGGATTCCAGAGGACTGCCCCATCCCGTGAAGTGGAGTCACCAGCTTCTCACGTACTGCGGATGACAGTTGGTTTCCTTCCTCTGCAATCCCTGAAAAGCCTCGGCTATAGTCTGGGTGTTATGGTGAGACATACACGGTGTTACGGTGCAACTACCTCTGGCCTCCCCCCCTCAGAGGATGGTGAACTGGACCAGGAGCCTTGGTTCCCAAACAAACCTGCCTTTTTCATACTTTAAATCTAGCTTGGATTGGCTTATTTCGCCTTTGGAAAGCACCATGTCCTATTAGATAGTGTATTAAAAAAAAAAAAAAAATCAAAGTAACTTCTGGGGTTTGAGGCAGAAGAGATTGATCTAGGAAGAGTTAGGGGTAGAACAGGAGTAAATATGATCAAGATGCATGAAATTCCCTAAGAAGTAATAAATAAATATATATATATATATATATATATATATATATATATATATATATATA